>NC_092422.1:12684336-12987366 GCF_036169615.1 Heliangelus exortis
TCTGTTTACACTGTTTCCACATTCTGCCTTTTTCTTTTGTGGTGGTGTTGAAACAACGATAAATAATGACTTCAAAATTGAACAAAAAAAAAATACAAGCCAACATATTTAGAGCAAATCAGTTTCTGCAATCAGTGGCAAAAAAATTTATCTTGTATCACTCATTCACTCTCCTTGATTCATCAGTACCAATGCCTGAACAATCTTCACAGTATGGCCTGTCTGGAGAACAAAATCTGGAAGCTTAAAAAGGATTTGTAGTGAGGCACCTTGCTTTTTTCTGTTTTCCTGGAGCCTTCCCAAGTTCACAAGTTCTTTATGTCTTCTGAAGGTTAATAACATAGAATCATAATTTTCTGTGTTTAAAAGGGGTAATTATAAACAGAATTCTTTGCATATGAAGTGATGAAGATCAGCTTTACAGTGCTTACTAATTTGTTAATTAAATCAAGATATATGTTTATCTCTGTAAAACAATAACTATATATATATATATATAAATATATATAGGTGATACACATAGGTATTAGGATAGAGACCAGTGTATTTCAGGCTAGATTAGAAAATGGGTTTTCCTTAAAAATATTTAAAATTTTGCTTAGTTATCACTTCAGGATAAAGTTAGCAATACATTGCCAAGCTTCACTGGCTAGATTCAGCAGTCTGAAATTACATATTTTTGTTTAGCAGCCTGTTATGTGAACCAGTTAGAAAACCTTTTAAATCATATATACGTTTTTCAATAAATTGGGAATAAAAAGTCAATCTCAATATAAGGCACAGTCTAGTACTAGCAGACAGTGTATAGTTTTGATAACTAATTAACTGAGGAAGTATTGGTGGTTAAAATTACTGAAAGACTTCCCTTTGAAATAAATTAATATGGAGAGACCTTCAGTTCAAGGGGGTCAAGAGGATTTTGTGTTGGTGATGGTCCACAAGATCTCCGTCTGGGCGGGATCTAAGAGCAGGTCATTGAGGAAGAAGCTGATCAGTGTTTGAGAAGAGCATTCATTACCTCACCAAGGGGGTCTGATAAGAGGCAATGTCCATGAATTACTAGTTCATGTATTTTTGGAATTTTTTTTATTGAAATAGACACTTGGACACAGCAAGCAATGATCTGCAGCATCTTTTATGAAGATAGGTTTTTATTGCCTCATAGAGTCCATGTATGCATTCCTTCTTTAGTGTTGTCCTCAGAATTAAGACAATGAAGAGACAGTTCCTTGAACCCCTGCAAGAAGTGTTCCCTTATAATTGCTTCTCTGTGCTTTTCTTCTTTTTGTATCAGTCACTATTGACATTTTTTTGGTACTTAACCAGACTCCACTTTTTATTGATATAAGCAAATTCATGTTTAGTGAATGCACAAGGAGTCTTTATTAAAAAAATTGATTAAAAAACTCCATCAGAACTCTTCTACTTGATTTTAGACATACTTAAAATATTGGTATATATTCTGCAATCATTTTCTAGGCATTGGCCTTTGGATTATTACTTTCTTGAATAGCTGAAATTAAAATGATCATGTCCTGATATCTTTGTTATGTTTGTTGCATTTAATTGTTTCTTTACTACAGAGATATTTCAACGGCCTATTACAGTATATAGCGTACCTTCAGCCTTATCCTCTTTCTGAAGGAATTTATTTGGCATTCTACTCAATGGAGCAGCTTCTTTTCTTTTATTAGTAGTATTTTAGTTGCTCCTCTATTCATTTCATTGTTAATATTTGTCATTAAGCATCTATTTGATGAATATAAATTAGCTAGGTGTCTTCTAGAGTCAGAAGACAGAAATAAGAATTTCCACAGGATTCAGAGGAGGTCCAGAGAAGGCAGACTTTATGGAAGTGGTTAACCTGTTGATCTTACTATAGCTAGTTTCTAAGTTATGCTGTGTATATACCAGTCTCTCATAAACATTCTGTTAAGATAGAAAGTAAATAAAAAACCAAGTACATTTTCTAATTTCTTAATAAAAACACAGTTGGTAGAAAATGTACTTTTCTAATTGAAATCACAGATGAAAAATTAATTTTGAATTAAAACTTTAGAGAAAAGTCATGCAGACGTCTGAACTGCAAGCCTGAAAAGCTGAAATACATTTGAGGACACAGTTTGAAGGCACATTATAATATCAGTAAACAATGCCTTTCCTTCTTTAATTTCAACATTTCAAAAGCTGTCAAATAACGGAAAACAGAACAGAAACTATAACAAGTAATGTAATGTCTTGAGTGAATTATGTCTCTGTCCAGTGTTCATCCTGTCATTTCTGAATTCTTCAAGAATATTTTTATTTAAAAAGCAGTGCTGTCATAATCCAAATAATTTTAGTCAAAGAAAAGTCTTTAGTAGAATCACAGAATTGTTTTGGTTGGAACGGACCTTAAAGATCATCTAGTTCCAAGCACACTGCCATGGGCAGGGACACTTCCACCACAGCAGGTTGCTCAAAGACCCATATAGCCTGGCTTGGAACACCTCCAATGATGGGGCATCCACAGATTCTTCAGGACAACCTTCTATACAAAGGCCTAAGTCTACAGCAGATCAGGCTTTAAAAGTCTTCAGTCTGCAGTGGATTAAGCTGCACATCTACTGTTAAAGTAATGGTAACAAACAGTTCTTGATGACAAAAAAATGAAAGGGGACGTAAAGGAAGATCACATACTATAGATCAGTTCAAAGGAAATGTTCAGTGTATCAGAATCAGCATGGAAATGTTTTCAACAGAAGTTGAAATTAGTCCTGAGTTATACTCAGTGATAAGGGTTTCACATTCTTAGGTACCTTCATAACTATAGTATCTTATGTACTCCCAAGATGTGAAAATCCAAATGACTGATTGTGATTGCTTTTATCTTTCCTTCGGTTTGTCTCACCTTCCATTCTGATATTACAGTACTCAACATCTTGCATGTGTTTTGAATGTGTTAGTACCAGTGCTGTTATTGTCTATTATATGCTAATATAAGAGAGCAACGTCAGTGTTACTATTAATTGCTAATATAAAGGGAGGCAAAGTTGGAAAAATTAGATACTTTTTGTAAAGACTTATCAAAGTAAGGAGAGAAAAGAAAGAAATTTCAGGGGACAGGAGACTAAAGAACAGAGTTAGAACACAATAGGTAAAGGCTTGCTATTTAAAGTAAGATGAAACTAAATGAAATAGAAATTACAGAAATTATGGATAGGACAAAACATTAGATGAGCTCTAACATTTCCCCTAGCCTTGTGTTGCTGCACTTTTTCTTTTTTAATGGCAAGAATGACAAAATTTTCTGAAAACAGAAAAGGTTCTAGAAGAAATCTGTGAAACTCAGTTCTGACCATGTTCAGCTGAACATAGGCATGAGTGCATGGGCTGAACATAGCGCATGCTGAAAGCAGATACTGCCCCTCACAAAAATTGTCTTTATGATTAATTTACCTTCTACATACCTTCTCCGTGCACATAAAAAAAGCTTCTTAAAAATTAATTTCCATTAAGAGACTGAAAAATTGTCTCTTTAATACCTCCTTCCCATTTATCACATAAGTTTCACCTCAATGTCATAGGCTAGCTCTGCACATATTACACAGGATCACAGAATCTTGAGGTGTTCGAAGGGACCTCTGAGGATCATCCAGTCCAACTCCCCCTCGTAGAGCAGCATCCCCTAGAGCTAGTTTGAGTCGAATACATCCAAGCAAGTCTTTAATGTCTCCAGGGATGAAGACTCCACAACCTCCCTGCACAATCTATTCCAGTCTTGTGTTATCATCAGAGTGAAGAAGTATTCCTCATATTTAATTTAAATCTCTTGTGTGTCGGTTTGTATCCATTACCCCTTGTTCTGCCACTGGACAGCATGGAGAAGAGTCTGGACCCATCATCCTGACACTCACCCTTTAAATATTTAGAAACCTTGATGAAGTCCCCCTCAGCCTCCTTTTCTCTACACTAAACAACCCAAGTTCTCTTAGCGTCAGAGGGCAGATGCCCCAGATCCTTAATCATAGAATCATAGAATCATAGAATCATAGAATCATAGAATCATAGAATCATAGAATTGGCTGGGTTGGAAGGGACCTCAGAGATCATCAAGTCCAACCCTTGATCCACTACCGCTGCAGTTACCAGACCATGGCACTGAGTACCACATCCAGTCTCTTTTTAAATATCTCCAGGGATGGAGAATCCACTACAGCCCATTCCGATGCCTGATCACCTCCTCGGTAAAGAAATTCTTTCTAATATCCAACCTAAACCTCCCCTGGCACAACCTAAGACCGTGCCCTCTTGTCTTGCCATCTTAGTGGCCCTGTGTTGGGCTCTCTCCATTAGTTCTTTGTCCTTGAACTGGGGAGCCCAGAACTGTATTCATTACTGCACATGAGGCCTCACCAGAGCAGAGGAGCATAACCTCCCTTGACCTGTTGGCCATGTTCTTCTTAATGCACTCCAGTATGGCATTGGCCCTCTCGGCTGCCTGGCCACATTCTTGTCTCATGGTGAGCTTGTACACCATGACTTTCAGGTCTTTTTCCCCAGAGCTGATTTCCAGCAGGTCAACACCTAATCTGTACTTGTGCATGGGGTTGCATGGGGTTGTTCCTCCTCAGATGGAGTACCCTACACTCACCCATAGGAGATCTAAGATTTGACTGGACTAAATGGACTAAATGTCTGGACCTTTAATTCTGGATTCACAGAAATATCTGTCAGGGCACCAAAGGGCTGAGGTCATAGCTGTGATAATAGATTTGAGCATTTCTTGCATTCTTACATTTCCATGTAAAACTTTAATCACTGAAAATACAATTTTGTGAATGACTAATATGTAATAATACCTCCTAATGGCATAAATTTCTAATTCTTTGTGATTATTGCAATCATGAAAAATGGGCTAAAAAAAAGATATTTAACAAAGCGCTTCAATATACTTGTAATGTGCAAAACTTTTGTCCAGGTCTTCACAAGACAAAAAACATTATTACTTAATGGTGCTCTGATAATTAATGCCAGTTTATGGCAGGGCATTTTATCTTTATTCATTCACTTGAACTTGCTAAAAATTCTCAAAAAGTCCGTATTCGTTTTACATGGCCTCTCGTCTAATTCTGAAGCATATCTCTGCCTCTTACAAATCATTACCAGTAACAATTTGTCATTCTTGTTCCTGCTTAGAAGTCAAAAATTCGATTTCATTAAAAATAGGAGCTTTTGTAATGATTTTTTTTTTTTTCATTAAAACCTTGGGTTCTTGTTTGCTTCATTTTTATCCCAAACTGAATAAAAACATTGCTTCTTGCTGCCTGGGCTTGCATCCAGCATCACAAATTATGGCAATCCACATTCACTTTACTAGTCTTAGTATATTAACCTCAAATCTATTGGCTCTTCTGAAGTAGAAATCTCTGTTTTTCATGAAAATATAATGTAATAATATGAAGCACACACACAGCAATTGAAAATTCTGGTTAAAATCAAAGCTAACCTTTAGACAAAACAATTTTCTATACATACAGGAAACTTACTTTTATCAAGAATCTTTATTTTAAAGATACCAAGTCAAGGTATCTGTTTTTACAGTTCATTCTTTCTTGTTATCTAAAATGGGGCTTTTGTCTGTGGCTGCCTAAGAGTTTGAGGGACCTAAACAATCTGAATAAAACCAGATAAAAATGGATTTATGGTACCCAGGAAGTTTTATAATTGTGTTCTGTCCTATTTCAATTTAGTTTAGCTGAACTCTGTTAAATTTAAATCTGTTTAACCACAAGCAGGTTGTTCATTTCAGTGTAATTTTTCATGCTGCTCAGTATATTTTTTCATGGAGCTAAACAAAATCTCTTTTGTATGTGTTGATGGATGAAAGTGCCCATAAAAACCTGTGTGTCCCTATTTGGAAAATTATTATGACATACGTTGTATAACAAAATCTTGTAGTTTACATTACTCATTAATCTTGATGAAAAATACTATCTAGAACTAAGTAATATAGTTAATCAAGTGATCACAGATTGGAGACAAAGGCCTTAAGGTCACTTAAAGGACCACCACCAAAGATATCAAGAGAAGGTTATTTAAATATAGATTTATGAAAGTACAGCTTAACAGAATTCAATGGCAAGGTTCACTCTGTTACTAACTATGTGGAAGGGATGTGTCTGGGTTAAAGTTTGATTTAAGTGATCTATTTGGGGATCAGAGGAAACTATTTATACAGGAACTGGGGAGACTGAGTCAGAATCAGGTTGGAGTGATTTGAACAGGGATCCGGGAGAAAAATGAGGAAGCCCCTCCTGCTGAGTCAGGAGGCTCCGAACTGACCCCCTTCATTCCTAAACTCCTCAGAGAGGAGTCTGAGTGAAACTGAATCCATGGTTTATAACTAAGGGTTTAGGTGTAGGGACTTCAGTGTAGTGCTTAAATACATTAATATGGCTTTAGTGTGAAATGAAATACCAGTAAATTAAGGTTGATTAATACTATTATGAGACCACAAAAATGGATTATATAATTTTTCTAGCAATACGTAATGATCAACAATTTGTTATAATCAAGTACAGAGGTCCAATGAAAGATTTAATCAGTTTCTAAACTAAATTGTGTGCATACACACACACAGATATAAAGGTTAACCTAAGTTGTTAAATTTTGGTACCTAATGATCCTTGAACTGTGCAAAAGAAAGCTAATGAAATATATTGCACGTTCATCCACAGGATCAAATTATAATAAATTAGTATAATTTGATCTATTCTCATTGGACAGCCAATCTCTCTCCATGAGACATGGGGGAGCAGCTTGCTGTGTTCCTGGACAACACTGAAGGGCTTCCCTTTCAGGGTCAGTGTTTATAGGGTCACAGGATCATTGAATTTAGTCAGTATTTTTCCATGATGGCCACAAATTTAATTAGCTCACTTTCAGAGTGAAATTGTGATCCTACACAGGAGGGGTCTTGGAGATGTTTCCCAGACAACAGAGTTCCAGGTACAGTTAGGGGCTGCCTGATCACACTAAATTACTGCATTTGCTAGAAAGTGTCATCTGTGTCCTGTGAAAGTGTCCTGTGACCTGACCCAAACAACAGCCAAAGAAGATTTGGACTGGATCCCCTGGCTTTGTAGTCATCTTCTCACAATGGACTTGAGGGTAACCAAATGATGGCCCCCTAAGACAGTCTGATTACCCCTTGATCAGATTAAGGCAAAAATCTCTTTTGCTTTAAAACAAATTAGCAATTTTATTGCTCTAGCAGTTAAAGATTATTTTGGAGCAATTCTTAGGGAAAACAAACCACCCACAAGTATGTACGTATATTCATATATAAAGAAAAAACAAAACTTAGAATGGGTGTGCAAGGTAAGAAAATAGAGAAAATCACCAGTCCTGGATCCAAGCTTTGAGCCAGCCAGCAGGGAAAGGTTGATGTTGATGAGACTCCCGAAGTCCACCAATGCAGCCTCTCATTTTACAGGCCTGTCTCCTTTGTTTCATGATGACCGAGCAGCTAGGAATTCATCCTCTTCTGCTCTGACAGAGCAGTGTCTTTGTACTGACAATATTTTGCATTGGATAGTACACTAGCAATATAACTGATTTATTTAAATAAATAATGGAGATATTGGGTAATTAAAAAAAATAATTCAGCACAGGAAGGATGACAATGAATAATGGGTAACAGCTTGTATGGAAGTTCAAAGCAGGCATAAGCTAGATGGAAGTACTTGAGAGAAATATAAGCAAACTGGAAAGGAAAAGCCCTAATGAAAATAAACTCCTACCAGAAAATTCACGATTGCTGCTTCCTTTTTTATTTTTTTCAGTTTAAAAATGGCAGTTTAATAAAATGGAATGCAAACAGGCACTTTAGTAGATGATGCAACAGAAAAAAGAATGATGAAACATTATGTAACTTAGTATAGAGCATGTGATTTGAAAAAGCAAGAAAGCAAATGACCCAAACATTAGTTTCTCATCTATAGAAATGTAAACCATCATAGGAAAGGTAACCTGTTAGGGAAGGCAGGAGACTGATAAAGAGGTGAGCCCCTTTGACAGTGTTTCTGAAATGGGTTTCTATTAAAGCAGGACTTTTATGATAGCAGGGGGAGGAGAGGGAGGGCAGAAGTTATTTGTATTCTACTACTGAAATAATTACTTTTAATCTTTGGACTTTTATTGAAAATTTTGTTTCATTAATGTGTATGCTAATCTTCCAAATTTTTGATCTATGTATTTTTGAATGTTTGATGTCAGATACTTTCATGGCAATGGGTAATTTCATGACATATATAACACACAGTCTGGGTAACCTAGTGATAGGATGAAGAAAAGAAAAACCTCTTTCATACCAGATTTTAAACACAAACGAGAATGTGAAACACTCACAGCATTTTTTGAAAGGTTTTTCCTAGTATTTTATTGATGCTATTGCACCAATTTATTCCTAAGAAGATAGTAGATATTTATTGAGAGAAACAGGAATCTCCATTTTTCATTTCAAAAGCAAAAGTAATGCTCTGAAAGGATTATGACTACAATGCTACCAAAACCAAGCGAAAAATAAGGGGAAGGGAACCCCAAATGAACAAAAACCTCACAAAACTCACAGAAGTTGCCAACTGCTTTTATTCTTACTTAAATGTATTTGGTTTATATCCAGCTCATTATAAACCTGCAGGTTAGTGGCTTCCTTTTACATTCCTCCTACCAATGCTAAAGCTACTTTCTCCCGCATCAGTCGGTACAGTTCTTTCCTCATAAACTTACTTGCTTTATTTCTTACATATTATATAAAATGCCTTTTTTCAACCTGTTGATCAATTCATCTATTTCATGATGTGTGAAATTCTCTCTCTGCCCTCATTTTGTGTCAGTGAACTTTCTACATCTCTCCAAGATGATATTAAACAGAGATCTACTGAAACTTATTTCGTTTAACTCTTCCATTTCCTTTTTAGCTATGACAGTGTCTATCAGCTTTAAACAAGTTGCTTACATTACCTTGGTGAATGGTGTCTGTGATAAATCTACATCTTTACTTGAATTCAAAAGCTGGATAGGTTCTATGATTTTATAAACAGAAGAAACAAACTGATTTAAAATGTTGGGCTTTTCAGGGCAAAAATGTTTTGCATGTTTTTATGTTAGGTAGTGAAATGGAAAAAGTCTTTATGCAATCTATTTTGTAATCTATTCATGTATATGGAAAAGTATTAATATAACTATTCAAAATAGGAACAAAATATGGCTTTGTATGGGTAACATATATACTATATAGTCATATTCTACCTTAACTTAAATTGTAGAAGAGTAAAGGCAGAAGATGGATAGACAGGAGTGGAATACATAAAGAATGGCAGGATGTGGCTCAGCATAACAGGCAATATTTATGTTTCATTTTCATCCTGTGTTCTGAATGGGAAATTGCACTCCAGTACTTCAATGAACAGTATGCTTCCATTAAAAAAAAAGAAATTATTTAATTAAGAAAAAAAAAGTCACTTTATTTTGTGGCATGGCTCTTGGACTGCCTGAGAAACACCAGTACTCATCCTCGAGCCCTGGAAAAATAATGGTACAGATGATTTTGGGCATCATTTCAAAGCATGTAGCAGAAAAAAAAAGTTATCAAAGAATCAACATGGAGAAGTAATCTCTGACTAATCTGGTAGCCTTCTAACAACAGCATGGCTTGATGATTAGGTGAGGGGAGAGCAGTGGATGTTGTCTACCTTGACTTCAGTGAGGCATCTGACACCATCTCCCATAGCATCCTCATAGGGAAGTTTTGGAAGTGTGCATTAGATGAAACTGTGGAAACGGGCTGAGAGACTGTGAGAGGTGATGAACAGAAAGGAAGATCTTCTAAAGAGAAAGGGGAAGCTGTAACAAACGAAAAGTAATATTTAGTCATTTTTTTTTTAAGACCATGTAATTAATATGATTTTACCTCAATTCCAAGAATTTTTCATTTTCTGGTTTTGCTTCATTTGAGGAAAACTTTACATTTAATCATAAAACCTTCTCATACTAGGGTATTTTAAGCATTTACAGTAGCTGGAACTTTCAGAAGGACCATTCTGATCTACTTGTGTTTGAATTTATCTATAATGATACAAGCATAGGTTTTTTAGTCCCTTTTTTATCAGAACTGAATCTAAAAGTGAATCTTAATTCAGTAAGGACTTGAAGACTTTATTTTTAATTCTAAAAAAAAAAAAAAAAAAAAAAAGAAAGAAAAAAATGAAATATGAAGCCCCACTCTCTACTGCAGGAGCCATAGATGTGTTAAGCCAAGACAAAATATACAGCACACTACACTGATGAGTAAATCTATTTTTCCACTGAAATTCAGCTTTTCCAAAAATAAAATCCTGGTTTTGATCATTCCAGCAGGCTCTGATTGTTCTTTTGACAATTTCTAACTCACAAATAAGAAGGAGATATTTGTTTATCTATTACTACTGCCTTTATCTTTTAGCTCTCTACAACTACTTTAAAGGAGACTGTAAAGATGTGGGGATTGTTTTTTCGAAGAAGTTACAAGTATTAGGACAAGAACTAATGGGCTTAATTTACACCAGAGGAGTTTTAGATTGGATCTTAGGAAGAATTTCTTTCCTTAAAGGGTTACCATATATTGTATCAGGCTGCCCAGGGCAGTGGAGAAGTCACCATCCCTGGAGGCATTTAAAAGTCACATAGACACAGTACTTAGAGATATGGTTTAATGAAAGGCTTGTCAGTGTTAGGATAATGGTTACACTCGATGTTCTTGAAGGCCTTTTCCAGCCAAGGTAATTCTGTGATTCTGTGATTCTGTGACAGTGGGGTGGATTGAAAACTGGCTCAAAGACAGATCTCAGATCATGGTCATTAGTGGTGTAGAGTCTAATTGAAGTTCAGTAGCAAATGGTGTTGCCCAGGGGACAGTACTGTGTCTAGTCTTGTTCAATATTTTCATCAATGACCTGATGAAGGCATAGAGTGTACCCTCAGCAAGTTTGCTGATGATAGAAAACTGTGAGGGGTGGCTGACACACCAGAGGTCTGTGCTGCCCATGAGCAGGACAGGCTGGAGAACTGGTCAGAGAGAAACTGCATGAGGTTCAACAAAGGCAAATGTGGGGTACTGCACCTAGAAAGGAATAACTGCATGCACCAGTACAGGTTAGGGGCTGACCTAGAAAGCAGCTCATTAGAAATAAATCTGGGAATCCATAAATGTGGCCTTGTGGCCAAGACCAATGGAATCCTGGAATGCATCAAGAAGAGCATGATAAGCAGGTCAGTGGAAGTTATCCTCCCCCTCTATTCTGTACTGGTGAGGATCCACCTGGAATACTCCATCCAATTCTAGGCTCCCCAGTACATGAAGGACAAGCAAGTACCAAAGAGAGCCCAGCACAGAGCCTAAGATGATTAGGCAACTGGAGCACCTACCATGCAAGGAAAGTTTGAGAGATCTAGTTCTGTTCAGCTTGGAGAAGACTGAGGGGAGTTCTCATCCATCCTTATAAATATCTAACAGGTGGGTGTCAGGAGGATGGGGACAAACTCTTCTATGTGGTGTCTAGTGACAGGACATGGGGCAATGATCACAAGCCAGAACACAGCAGGTTCAACTGAAACATAAGAAAAAAAAACTTCTTTACTGTAAAGTTAACAGAGCACTGGAAGAGTCTCCCAGAGAGGTTGTGGAGTCTCCATCTCAAAACTTGCCTGGATGCCATCCTGTGCAACCTACTCTAGGTGAACCTGCTCCAGAAGGCAGGGTTGTACTAGATGATGTTCAGAGGTGCCTTTCAACATCTAGCATTTTTTTATTCTGTGATTTGGAACTGGCAATAAGAGCCCTGAATTGAAACAAATTATTAAGTTGACACTCTTACCAAAGATTATAAAGCAAGACAACAAAAATCAAAAAAATAAAAAGGCAAGTGAGTGACACTGCTTCAGGTATTTCCTGATGAATATCTTTTCCTGGCCCAGGGAGTGAGTTCAACAGGAGTTTCTTTCTGTGATCCTGGTGGTTGTTTTCTAACTAGGTGGATGAAAGCGCTTGAAGCCTTTTGCTTTTTTCCTTCAATCAACAAATCACTTCTGATATTCACAGTCAGCTTCGAGTCTCTTAATCAAAGCCTACTATCAATTTTGCCTCACTACATGTAGCACATAGAAATGTGGTTGGTGATTTGGGCTAATTCTAAAATGTCTGGTTTGATAATATGAAACCATTCCAGAGAGTACTGTCTGGTTATTAATAATTCAGTTTAACTTGCATATTATCAAGACAACAGAATTTTATAACTTCTAATAGTCAGGAGTCATTTCTAGAGATGAGAAGAATTTTTTCTCTGGAGAACCCTACCTGTGATTGAACTCTCAAGTTGTTTAAATAAGATGATCAATTTCAATGTACACAGAGTCAAGTTAAAAGTCAGTTACAACAATTGTTATGAACAGTAACAAGCAAACTGTGAAGAAAGTATCCTTATTAATCTAAATTCCATCATCAGTAATTCTTTACTGTACAACGTTTTACCATATTTTTCTCCAAGGTGTGTACAAGAGTTTAATTCAAACTCTTGTAAGTGCAACAGGTATGACAACCCCTGTGTTACTTATGTCTATGTTAGAGTGAATCGGGAGTCACATCTTTGCAACACAAGTTGGGACTAAAATACTGTGTTCCAGAGTGTAACCATGCAAGACCATGCTATCATTGAATCATGTTTGGAGTGTTTTAAAAATCTTAGTGTAATTTATCCAAGGACACTTTTTTCAGCATTTCCCTAGAGTCATGCTTTCATGGAGAGAAAATAATGAACACCAAAAGACTAATTTAGCTAGGAAAGGTGTCATGGCAGCCAATATCTGGAATTTCAGTCCAGAGTAATTGTAGTCAGAAATATGACCTAATACTAGTAAATTATCAGATACTGGGAGTGATTCTTCACATCTTGAAGGAAAGGTTTTGAACTGGAAAGTAACACAGTGGCAGAACGTCTGTGGATGTAATAAATAACAACTATTCATTTAATATCTTAATAAAAGAACTTTCAATTTTTTTACTGTGTTTTGCTTAGATATTTTCCTCATCAGTGTTTGTTCTGCATAAGGGATACTTATCTTTTGCTTATATATTTTTGGCTCCTACAAGTGTATCAATGTAATTTCAGTTAATAGAATCATAATACTGGGGACTGTGAAAATGTGGTGCCTTAGTCTGTCATTAATGCAACATGTTAATTAGGATTTTTTTTTTCAATTTGTGCTTTCGGACTGTCAAATCTCTCTCTTTGATCTTCACTAAATTCACTTCAAAAGCTTTCTAAAGGTTCCATTAAAACATTTCTAATTCATCAGAAAGATTTTTTTTTTTCAGTGGTGGCATTAATGTTACTCAAAAGTTGTTTATGCAGATCAAAAATTTCAGAAATAGGTCACTTGGAGAAAATGAAATAATCCCCATTTCATTATAATCTAGGTTGAGGTCCAAGAATGGTTAACCCTCAATGGGTGCAGTGGGTTTTTATAGAATATATCAATCAGCAAATCACAAAACTCAAATGTTTCAACCCTGCGTAAATTCACACTATATCAGAAAACAAGCTTTGCAATGTTTTTATTCCTTTATCTTTATGGTAAGGTAGAATCAAAGATACATGCCCAGGCCATTTTAATCATGGGCTATTCTTATAGTTTTGACTTACAAATTGTCTGTTAATATTGTAGAAAAGTTCATTATTATGTAGGGTGCACATTAGAGTAAAACAAGGTCACTGTGTTCTGCTTCACTAACACACTATGACTTCTGGATAATATTCAGCTGGTGACTTGAATGGAGCATAGGAGGACTGAAATGCAAACAGAAAATTAATTCTAAATAAAAAAAATATATTCTCCAGGTTAGTGTCTTAACACAATCTGAAACAGCAGTCATAAACAAAAGATTCAAAGGATGAATATTGTCTGACTTTTCATAGATGTATTAGGGATAAAGCAGACTACTATTTTAATCTTAATTTTTGTTCATGCTATCTTTATATTAATTCACTTTTAATATCTGTATTTTTATACTACATGGGTGGTTCCAGCATGAGTGCTAGTGAAAAAAATAGTGAAAACATGCCATTATGACTTAGGTCAGTGGTGAAACAACACCATTCCTATTACCTACAGAAAAAAAGGATTCCAGAAATTGCTTTAGTTCACAATAGACTCAGCTCTGCTGACAGAAATTTTAACAATCATCAACCTGCTCTGAAACTAAAAAGATTCATTAACAATCATACATCAGTATGTTATTTGACCAATAGTGTCACTGCACTTCAATAATGCTTCATCTTCAAAATTGGTCTGCTTTACAATGAAACCTTAGTGAAAAGATCTAATTCTATGGAATGAGTGAGTAGTTCCCTTATAGGTCAATTGTTAAAATAATATGACCAGCAATTCTAACAGAATGCATTGCCAAAACATAGAAGTGCTGTTTTGCTTTAGCAAAGACAAGTTGATCTAATATGGTGGGTTTATGATGAGAATGACAGTGCCTTCTATTGGTAAGCATCTTACATCTGTTCTAATGATTTATTCATAGTAAGGAAAAGGCAGGTGAAACTACAGAATGGAGGTAAATAGCAATGGATCTGTGCTGAATTGGGCTGTGATTGTGCAGATGGATTCAGTATTAACACTAATGTTAGGCAATTCCTACCACTCAAATGACTTCTTAACATGCTATTATGTGTTTCTGAGATGCAAAATATTGTAGATATAATGCAGAAGATTTTTAGGCAAATAATAATTTCCGCTTTGGCTTCAGGCATAAATTTCTCCTTATGGGTAACATTATTAAAATATTTATGTATTTTTTGGCCTTTCAAACACAGCAAATTTTAAGGACAAAGTCTGATGAAATATCTCTTCATCAAAGATTCTGGGAAGTTGTTAAGATTTCACAACAGATTTGCTGATTTGCTTTATTTTTTACCATTATTACTGAGTAATTTTCATAGAATTTACTAGTCTCAATAGAGCTTTGGTCTAGTCCTGCATAGCTGTTACTTTGTCATGCTAAAAGGCCAAAAATCAAGAGCCTGGAATTTTTACAAGTTTTTGAAAACAGCAGTTTTCCTTAAAATTTCTTGTGAACAGCCTGGTTTTTTGTTTGTTTTATTTTTTTTTTATTTGATTTTAATAATCTAAAATTTTAACAGACTAATAATAATACAAAAACAAGTATTGTTATTTGTTCATTTGCAATGATAAACACTTGTAATTAATCTTATAGATAAGAATAACACAAAGAAATTTCTTAAGACCACTCCTCTTTTTAGAGGGTAATGTTCCAATTTTTCTGTTCTGTTCCTTCCATTTTTATTCTGCATTCAAAGTTTAATAACTTCTGTCTTTCTCAAAAAAGAATTCAGAAAAGCTCATCAGCATCTCAAGTTTCCATCTAAAGGAACATGATTCTGATAAGAATATCCCCCTACACATTCTTGATTCTGTTTACATTTTGTTTTATATGCTCCTACAATATAGATTGCTTGCCCTGATATCCATTTATTTCCACCTTTAGTTTGGCTGTTTTAAACCATTATCTACTGAAATTACATAATAGGCTTCCCCAGCAGTTATTAACATCAATGTAATTATGTTTCCCTGGCCTAATGTTTGTTATTCATTCATTATACAGTTTTGTTATAGCTTTATGGTTTGTAATCTTCATAATTAAAGAAATCAGACAATAGCAACCTGAGTACCAGAAAATTGGTGTCATAGCTAAAGCAAGGTTAAATCAGCTCAGCCAAAACCAAAGCTAGACAGCTCCGGGCTGCCAGGTCAGTAGAAAATCTTTAGGCTTTTATTGGTTGTACTGGAACAGTATTTAATAGGAGACAGATGGCATTGCTAACAAATAATCCACCATTTTAAAGACTAATTAGTACCCATTACAAAAGAAATGGTGGTTAAAACCATATTAGCTTTCTCTGGGATATTTGATGTTGATCCTCACCCGTTAACATTAAACATTATTTCTGAATATGTTTATTAGCACATATCAGCTGGTATATTTATAAAATACCTCCCCATTTTCTTGCTGGTGTTTGCAACAATCAGAACATCTTATTCAGGGTTACCAGAATAAATGCATATTTAATTTCTTAGGTTTTTAATTGATTGACCTGTGACTGTAGCATACTTATCTATATTGTTTTACACCTCTCCCACAGAATATGTAAATCCTTCAAAGAAAGAGCATCATTAACTTCTGAGTAGGTACTGATTATACCATACTGTAAAACATTTAATACATGGAAAAATGTCTTCCTTAATATTTAATGTCTTTTTTCTTTTCTTAATTTCATCTTTTCGTCCTATTTTTAGCTTCTCCTTTGACACAGCAATTGAATTACTCCTGAACATTTATGGTCCTTTAGTAGTTTTTTATTATTATTACTTCTGCCCTATAAATAAATTGTAATTTAGCCATAGTAGTTAAATCACATGACTCCTCATTAATCTGCTACATGCTGAAATAATGAGTAATGATATAAAGATGATAAAATAATGATTCAACTACTTCCAAATATTTTTTTCTCAACATTTTTTCCTTAATATTTTTTTGGTTTTGTCAGCTCTTCCTTTTCTTTCTCAGTGCTGAACTGACATCTGTTTTTTTGACTGAAAATACATTAATTTCCCACTTGTTCTTCTTTGTCATAACCAACAGAATGGTGTTAACAGTCAGAGAGGTTCACTTGTTTAGTAAAGAGAGAAGTGTGTTACATAAAAAAGATGAGAGCTGATGGGAAAAGCTGGATGCACCGACCCCCTAAGATAGGTATCATCTGGAAAGCAGATAACTTAGTAACAGAAGAAATGGTGACTATTGTTGAAGAGTCAAGACTTTACCTCTTACCTTGAAAAATGTGTACAACAATGGGAATTCAAAAGAGGGAAGTTAACTTTGGTTTTAAACTGCAGGCAGAAAAAAAAGTTCTGTCAACATGGATCAGAATTTAACCTTCATGTTCTTATTCCTGTTGTATAACAGAAAACAAGAAAAACAGGGCAAGGGTAGCATTTTAGCCTGTTTTATTTGCTTTGTCCCAGAATTTATACGGTTGGTGGGAAGAAGTGTCAGAACATCATTCAATACTTGGGAGGAGTATAGATGAGCTTCTTTTTACTTTAGCCTGGGTTGATCTCCAGTTTGCCCAGTACCTGCACTGGAGTGTCCAGGTGATCAAAACAGAGGCTGAGATGAATGTCCAAGGCTGGAGCAGGGGAAGAGCCAGTGCAGTTCTGCTTAGGCCAGAACTGTTATTGAATAATTTCTTCATCAACCACCATCCATATTGGACGGGGTAATGATAAGTATAATGAAGTCCTTATTGCTGTTTCGCCCTTCATGTACATGAGGCTATAATGAAACATTTTAAAAGCAACAGACATAAAGGATAGAGAGGTGAGTGAAGACCTTGAATTGACAGTTGTATGTAGCAAAGTGAGAAGCAAATTCCACTACAAGATAATTGATTCATTAGGGACCTTGAAATGTAAGATTCAGTAGTAGGCTGGAAAATACTGCTGCTTGTTTCATCAGAGTGAAATATGCATTCTTATAATTTGTCCTTTCATTAAGCAAAAGAGGGTTGTTTTTTTCAGTAAGATTAAGCTATGCTGAACCAGGTATCACAGTGCTTTCTCAATTCTGTGTGGCTAAATTAAATACAAATTGCTGTTCATAACATATTGGACTCTGAGTTCCAGTAAATGAATATGGCTTATTAAACAAAGCATATAAAATAATCTAAAAAGACATTAGCCATACACATGTATTCCCATACCTTGTCAGAATAATAAAAAAGTGGCATAATAAAAAATAGACAAGCCAAAACTAACTTCAGCATGGTGCTGAAATTGTAATAAGCAGTTGGCATGACCATGAGCACTGTGGGTGTAAAGTCCACACAGTAGTGATTAGAGCATTGGAAGGCCTGCAGGAACTTTCTTCTGCTGATTGCAGTCTGTGTGTAGGGACTGACAGGGCTATAAGACATCTTCATCTGCTTATCTGAGCCTTAACTTCTGCTGCTCTCAATATTTTGGTCTCTGCAGGAGATGAGGGGAGATGAGTGTTTAGAGTTTTTGTGCTTTTGCTAAGGGCAAAAGAACAGATTCAGTATGTGGGAAATGGTAACATAACATTACCATCCACAAGGCTAGTGCTGTGAATATGTGGCTCTCTGTTTATCACTGTAAAAGAAGAGAAAACTTAGTTAAACAAAATCTGTTTCTGAGATGGGAGGACTTCGTCTCCTGGAAAAAAAAGAAAAAAACAACCTAGGAAAACTCTGGGTTTTTTCTTCTGCTGCTGTCCTTATCTTTCTTTTGGTTCAGAATATTTCATATGTCATAGTAGGCCTTCAGAAAATATTTTCCATTATTTTAAAGCACCATTTATAATTGCATTTTCACTTATTACAATTGCTAAACTAAAGTATTATACATTTGTATAATTTTAAAATATTAACAAATTTTTCTCAAGCTCTTAAAAAGTTCAATTTGTTATAATATAAGGAAGGTGAAGCTGGGGGTAAACATTATCTATAAAAATACAGAGGGATACACAAAGATGCAGGTTTTTTATGTTTCCTTCAGTGAGCTAAAGAGGATTATTTGTCACCACTCTCTGCTGATGTTAACTGATTTACCTTAAATTGTTATAATAAAAAACCTACAGAACAAATTCAAAATAAAAACAGATCCTAAGAGGCACTTCTGTTTTATCTGAAATGCTCTCTGACTCAAGGGGAAATTTATTTCCAAGCACTTCCCAAGCACTCTTCTGTAAATGTAGAGCTCAGACCTTTCTAGGTTTTATAAAATCTTTTGTTACTTACAAAAGGTTCAAACACAATAGTTTAGATTTCCCAGGAAGTAGGATTAAATAGCAAAGTTTTATTTGTTTAAAATTATGGTATTGGAATGATACCTGACACTTTCAGATAGAGGAGGAGGCATTGCAAGAAACAGAGCACAGAAAGGGTTACTGAGAAAAACCGGGATCTTTTTAAAAGTATCTCTTTTTTAAAAAGTTGCATTACATAGGGATAATAATGTAGGATGGAACCACTTTCCCACCTAAAACTCCTTCATGTAGTCTTAGAAAAACTAGGGGATCTGCCCAGGCTGGCAAAATGAGGCATACTTTTTAAGGGACTGTGCCATGGTCTAGTAACTGCAGCGGTAGTGGATCAAGGGTTGGACTTGATGATCTCTGAGGTCCCTTCCAACCCAGCCAATTCTATGATTCTATGATTATTCTCTTTTGTTAGTTTCAGTAGCTTTTGTTCTTCAAAGATGAATCCAATTTATTCTGCCTGAAAGTTCTTCCATGCAACCACCAAACCTCCCAAATACACTTTGGATGCTCTGTAACAGGTCTTACTACAGTGTCTAGCGTAATGGTGGTTTTGTGTTAATTCATCTACCTCTTCTGAAATCAATGAAAGAAGCTTCTGTTTGTTGGCAAACAGCTGTAACATCATCATTATATTTTCTACAGTACCCTGTTTGAATCAATAAGGGCCAAGAAGTTTGGACAAGATATATTTTTTTAAGTATTGATCTTGATGATCAAGCAGGTGCCCTCAAGTCGAACCACTGATTCTAAAATACAGAACTGTCAAGCTGAATGCCAAATTTGTAGTACTACACACATCAGAGTTTGTAATTAAAGAAAATGTCACACTCTTATATTTTTTCATTACAAGCAAAAATAATCTTTCCCTATACATTAAAACTGAAATACATGCATAGATATACTGGAGATATGGGCAGTAAATCTAATTACTGTTTTTATAGACTACCTTCAAACTGTAATCAGGATCACTGTATATGTAAGCTGATGTTTTCCTATTTTTCCAAAATTTAAGAAGTTAAGAAATTATTGTTATGAACTGATATATTTCAGCTGCATTATCTGATCCCTTTTGTAATTAATTTCTGTAAATCCCAATCATAATATATTTTTAAACATGCATACCAATTTCAAGTGGTCTGTGCTTTATCATTCAGGGAGCAGTACCTGTTGATATCTGTGTTCACTTAAGTGTAATGTAACATGAATTAAAACATGCAAGTGATGTTCAAACCTATTGACCAAGGCATACTAATCTGACAGAACCAAAGAATGAGCTACCTGAAACTCAAGAACAATTTTTCCTCATATATCTTGGAATACTGCAGCACTTTCTTCCTAAATGTGCCAATATGAATAGCTGGATGCAAAAGACTTTTAGAAAGTTCTAAGCTGTATATGGCATAAGGTATAACCTAACACAGCTAGCATAATTTTTAGAACTATATTAAATTCCTTCAGAAGCCTGATGTATAGTCAAGTCCAAAAGAAAGAAATTTATTTCAACCCATTTAATGACGTCATAGTGGTATACCCTCCTGATTTTGTGATTATGTTACAGGATTAGGTTATGAGTTATGGTTTATGTATTATATACTCTAAGAAACCAAGCAAAAAAGAGCTGTTGGCAAACTAGTTGCTCAAAGGAAGTAAGAAAGCACTTAAAGATAGGGAAAAAAAAACCACAGGGATGTTTAGCACTGTGTTACAGGAAAAAATAAGTTTGAAGAAAAATCACCAATGCCAATTTCCTCCTCAAATAAGGACTAACTTCAGGCTCTCAAAACTGGTTAGCTCCCTTTTAGGAATTAACAGAAATCACCTGCAGGTATTGATACAATAGGTTTGGAAGTCTGAAGAAACTAGATGCTGACATCATATATGAGTTTTGAACTTTCTATTTCAATAGTCTTGCTAGAGATGACAGGTTTGTAGATACCAGGCTTGTCTTGATTTGCCCAAGGTCACACAGGGCCTCCTTGAGAGAGCAAATTTAAGATGTAGTTCTTATTCCAAAGGCTTTGATTTCCAAAACTTCTAATTTGCATTTCAAATTTCATCTTTGCTTGTCATAGCTTCCTTAGGAATTATACTGAAATATCTTTCTTTCAGAATTTAGTAGAATGCTTTTGTTTAGAATACTTATTAAGTTCAATTTTCATTACATTGTTTTGCAATATCATTATTCTGTTCATAAGAATATCCTCAAGGTTTTCCTCAACAGCATTTTTGTCTGAAAAAAACCCCATATTACAGGGGAATTCTAGGTTATTTCTGAAAATATTAAAAGGAATTAAAATTTCTTAGGAATCAGTTCATTAGCTGACTCCATAGAAACTTTTACAGTACATTTGTTTTATTAGGCAATGAGTGCTGGTTCAGTCTCACAAGACACATAGAGAAAGAGGGAGAAAGGAGAAAGGTGTATGAATAAATAGATATCTATATAATAGTGTGCAAAAAGTATACCTGTTTGCTATAAAGCATTCCTACAGAAACACCTTGGGTCTATATTTAGGTTCTCACTATTGCCAGTTTTAAACATAGTTACTTTCTACTTTTACTTGCATTTTCTTTGTCTTTGAAAATTGTTTTGACCTCAAAACTGAAACCCTTACTGCTGTAGGCAAATTTTGCTTAGTTTTAAGAAAACTAAAGAAAATACAACACATTCAGATTTCTTCTAAATTAAAAACCAAGCTTAGTTAATGTTCTTTTAATTTCTTTAAATTTAGAATTTATTTTCTACTTAATCATAGAATCATAGAATGGCTAGGGTGGGAAGGGACCTTAAAGATCATCTAGTTCTAACCCTCCAGAATGGGCAGGGACACCGTTAGATCAGGTTGCCCAAGGCCCCATCCAACCTGGCCTTGAACTCTTCCAGGGAGGGAGCATTCTCAGCTTCATTGGGCAACCTGCTCCAGTGTCTCACCTTCCTCACAGGAAAGATTTTTTTTCCTAATATCCAACCTAAATCTCTTCTCATCAAGTTTTAAACCATTTCCCCTCATCCTCTCACTACACACCCTTAACTTAAACTTAAGTTCTATGTTTTCCATAGACTTAAACCTCAACATTTATATTACAGATAACTGTCAGAAAATATACATTGAGTGTGCTGTAATTAAGTCTGTTTCCTTTCATGGACTAAAAATGATCATATGACCTCATTGGAGCTGAAAGGTGATAAACTGTCATCATACAATGCTGTGACTTTAAAATGTATATTAATTTCTAAAACTTCCCATAAAGCTAATAATTTTTTTTTTTTTTTTTTTTTTTTTTTTTTTTTTTTTTTACTGACTGGAAATGAATTGTTGAAGACTTACCCTTTATCTAAGTGTTTTGAGACTGCAATGAAAAAACCAGTAAGCACATTTTACAAACCACCTTTCATCTTTGTTATGTCAGAAAATTCTGCGTTTAGGCTGTGTTTCAAGGGTCAGGGTTTAAGAGATTTTATTTTCTTTTTCTTTCCTTTTGATTTTCAAAAACAGATGAATAAATAAATGCATTAGAAGTAACAAATTCAGTGCAGAGTTAAGCTTACCTAACTAGAAAGACATTTTGTTCAAAATGTATAGCTGTATAAATTACAATACTATGCAACTAGTATTGTAGTAATTAATTAAGAAAACTGTTGCTTAGGACTGAAATAATCTCAGGACATTCTGAAAGAGAATATAAAGATAGGGGGTAAGTGGTCTGTATTTCAAATTTAATTTCAAGCTTAAACCAAGAAAAAATTTTGTGCTAGTACATGTATTTCAATATCTCTCCACACAATAAACCTAAGGAATGAGAAGTGCTATGAATTCAGAAAATTTCATGCAGGAACTCATGGAGTGAAAAGTTATCAGTATAAGTTACAAGGCAAAAGAAGCCTTCCTTCCGATTAGAACGGGCTTGGTCAAAATCACATACACGCTTCAAACATGGTAGTTTCTCAGTTAGATGCACATTACTTATCCAGTGCTGACTATAGATGGTAGCCAAACCCAGTTCTATTAATACAAGTATGTTAAGGAAAAAAAATTTTAAAAAAGCGCAATTCTTCACACATTACAAAGGTCACAGTGATCTTAATATAGATTTATGGGAGTAATTTTGAGCAAATCATGTTTTCATCCAAGTATTAATGCTACTTCATGTTATAGTTCATCCCAAAATAGTCCTAGTGCTTCACCTCCAGTCTAGTGAAACAATCTTAATTTAGGCAGGGTTAATAGAACTGAATAGTAAAAAATTTAGATTGCTTTTAAAGGAATAAAAAAATTCAATTCCTTTTAGAATGTACATGAAATTCCTGCCTTCTTTTAGCTTTGCATCTGTGTATTAGATTGCTGTTATTTGCTGAAATACATAAATAAAATGTATTCTTAAGACAAGAAAAAGATCACAAATATATAAGGAACAGTAATTCGATAAGGTGGCTCCTGGAAATTCTGTCTCGGGGCAGTTTATCATGCTGAAATTAACACGATGCAGATATTTACATTGGTTACATAAATGTGTTTATTGTTGCCTCTTTAGGAGTCCTTTCATATAATTGCAAATATTTTCTTTCTAGTATTTTCTTCAGTGTTCTCATTGCAAACTTAAATAGAAAATTGCTCAACTCCATTAATCAAAT
This sequence comes from Heliangelus exortis, assembly GCF_036169615.1. NCBI lineage: Eukaryota > Metazoa > Chordata > Aves > Apodiformes > Trochilidae > Heliangelus > Heliangelus exortis. Next base: position 12,707,916 of record NC_092422.1, read on the forward strand.
ACATTAAGTATTAGCTCCCACACCCTACCCTTGAGCATATTCAAAACCAAATCTAAGTTATTTCTCTATTCTTCTAATCAAAGTCAAAATCAAAGTTTTTTGAAAATTCTGTAGCCATGTATCCAGAGTAAGAGGATGGAATTTTAAAAAGATAGTGAGTCTGTCATTCAAAAAGGAGAAACTGGTTAAATTGAATTCCTTTCAAGAGGGATGCAACTGGAATTTTAAGACGACCTACTGCTGCTGCTTCACTGTTCTTATAATGAATCTATGTGGGCTTCATTCCCACCTGCTAATGTGACTCAACTTGTACATAAAAGTGTTATAAATATTGATGGCAATTTTTAAGCATGATATAGTGTTCCATGTTAGCAGCTCAGCTACTCAGGAGGTCATACTCTTCATTGGGAAATGTCAGTCAATCAGGAGAGGAGAGGAGAGGAGAGGAGAGGAGAGGAGAGGAGAGGAGAGGAGAGGAGAGGAGAGGAGAGGAGAGGACAGGACAGGACAGGACAGGACAGGACAGGACAGGACAGGAGAGGACAGGAGAGGACAGGACAGGACAGGACAGGACAGGACAGGACAGGAGAGGACAGGAGAGGACAGGACAGGACAGGACAGGACAGGACAGGACAGGAGAGGAGAGGAGAGGAGAGGAGAGGAGAGGGAGAGGAGGAGAATGGAAGGGGAAAGTACTTTGCTGATCTTCCATAAATTATGATATGACTGACCCTAAAATATATCTCTGCTTTTTTTCTTATTTACTCCATCTCTATTTACATTTCACAGAACCATGACATGTATGTGTCAATTTCCAGTGTAACTTACTACAACTTGAGTAGAAAATGCTCTGAATGCCTTGGCCACAGGAGGCAAAATGCTTGGCCACAGAAGTCAAGCCCTCTTCACTCTACAGTTCTGACACCTCAGTACCTTTGTCTGGATTAGAGAATTATTCAGTTAACTTTTGTCCTTACTGGTTTTTCCATTACAGGAACTGTGTATTGTCTGGTCTTTACTCCTGAATTACCTATTCTCCTGTGACTTATTAAGTAATGCAATTTTCCTTGCAGCTTTAACAGACCACTCTTCTTTAATTGAAGGAACTCTGCTATCTGAGAAGCAGCATGTTTCCAAAGCAACAGGCAGGAGACTTACTGAGACTTACTTTCTTTTACTGTTTAGACAGCCTCTCACTGTTTGACTTTGTGCAAATCACTTAGAGGGTCCAAATTTAAAAGCATCTGCAGAAAGTTTGGGTGTCTTCATTTTGTTACCTACCACAGAGTTTTGCTCTGAGAGGAGCTGACATAGAGAACAGCAGTTAAAATCACTGAGAGCTGCAAGTGCTTGACATATTAAAAAAATCAGGACAGTATTAAGATTTTAAAGTCTGCATCTTAAAATCCCAAATGATTTCAAACTTTTTCTATTTAGTCTTTCTTTGAAAAATATGGTTCCTTGGTTTCCCTGTCTGGAAATAGAAAATAATAGTTTTCACAAAATCTGTGGATTGGAAATGTTTAAAAAATTTCTTAGGATTGCTTGTATTATAGAATAAGCATTTACCTAACCATATTATTATTATTATGTTACACATACTGGAAGCATAAAAATGAAGATCAGATGGAAATAACTCACCTGAAACTTGGGCTCAGTTTGTTAGACTGTGGCTGTTCTCAGGACTTCTGATAAACAAGATTCAGTCAGTCTTCACTGCACAGTGATCCACATTGTTGGGTACTGCTGTGGTTTGAGGGGGCACAGTCTATTTTTATGGTGTCAATAAGAGGACCTAAAATGACATTGTCTAGGATGCTGAGGGATCCAGAGGGCAGAACAGATAGGGGTCAGTATTCCCTCACATTTCCTGCCATACCCTACACAAACAGGAAGGTGAGAAGTCCACCCCATCCTGCTCCTTTCTTCCTTCTTGTCTTCCCTCACTTGGATGTCTTAGAGACAGATTCCCACTCTGTTACCAGCTCACAAGGTGTAGGATCTAACTACCATGGGGTATCAGGAAAGAGCCCCAGCCCCTTTTCATATGTTGGCTCTTCTGCAAAGGCATTTTGGAAAGTTTGATCAGCGACTATTGAAATCATATTTTGTATATATTTGTATATTTTTCATTATTTCTATCCCTTCCTTCTTCTAATAAACCTATTCCAGTTGTAACTACCAACCTTGAAGTCTCACTACTCCCCTTTTATCTTCACCTGGGAGGGCAGAAAAGCAAATAGAGAGCAAATCTCTGGGTTTTGGTTTCACTGACCATTAAATTGAGAGAAGTACTTTATACAAAAAAAAAAAAAAAACAAACTTAGTACGAAACAAACTAAAAAGAATTGTTCATAATCCTGCCTTTCCTCCCAGAAACTGACACACAGCTGTGAAAAATCATCTCTGGTTACAAAGGTGAAATAAAACAAATCATTAAATAGACTTGATAATAGGAATTTTCCCACAATTAAAAAGAATCCAAACAGAGAAATGTAACAGAAGTTGAACTCAGAGGAGTTAATTATGAGATGTGTTCCTGCACTGGCAACCAAAATGATTGTGTGTTGGTTTCAAAAACATATTACTTTGCTGACACTGCCATCAGCAGCAGTGCCAGCAGAAGCACCATCTCTGATAGAAAAGTCCTTGTCTATGAACACGAAGGTCCAGGTGAAGTGGAGTTTGAGAACAGCTTTGGACCATGAACTTGCTCACAGTTTCCTTTTCCCATCAGCATAACTACATTGTAGTGCATTGGAACAAGCCTAGCTGCATGACAGGGCACTTAGGAGAGATTACACTATGGCAAGACAATATGTATGAAAAAAATGTGAGACTAAACTCACAGCATCAAAGCATCATTACTTAAAGGGTTACCCAGCCTATGAGTATATAGAAATTGCTACTGTGAGTTTGTAAGATATCATAATACACAAGGAGATGAAGGCTTTTATCCTTTAAGTTTCTCTACTTTATTATAACAAATACCATACAAATCACTAGCAAGAATGCTACCACAAAAATTACCACTAGCAAATATCCTTATGATTAATAAAATTAATAAATATATACAGCTATTAAAAATTACTGTCAGCAATATATAATATAGTATCAATCAATAGTAGGCCAGCAATTTATCACTAATACAGCAGATACTTTTATGATAGCTTATCAACATGGATGTCTAATACTGGTGTGAAATCAATTAGACTGATTTAAGAAAGGGCTAAATCATCCCAAACAGGAGGACAAACCAGTCACCAAGAGGGATCCAGCCATCCCAGATATGAGAGAACAAACTGAAACCACACCAAAAGTGGGCCCAAAGCTGGGACCAATTATGTGGCAGATTCTCCATTCAAAAATCATCCATGTCATGGAGTCTGGAGTCAGCCAGGCATCCCCAGTGAAAGATACTAAATAAAGTTCACGCGTGATTCAACTTATTAAGTGAAGTAGAGGTATAGTTTGAGAAGTTCTCACAGAGGGAGGCTCCATTTTTTTGATAAAAGTCCCTTTATGTTGTAGAGATAGGGCATAGAATACTATCACTCTGATCAGTCAATAGATGTTAATGTAGTCACCTGGGACAGCAAACAGATGTTTCTGCTCTTTTAGTCCAATTTCATTTTCCAAGACTGCTTCTACTGTTTCATATAATAAGTTGCTGTTAGAGTTTCTTGGGTTTTGTGCTTACTGATTGCATCTCAGGTTGTCACCTGTCTCTAGGTTCGTTACCTGTACTTCAAAGAGGCCAACTCTATTTTCAGGGATATTTCTGGTCTAGTTTCAAGGCCAAGTTCCCAGGCTCATAGCTCCCAGACCAGCAGATATTTTTGTACTGATTTTCCCCTTTTCTACCACACTTTTTGGCTGCTTGTATCATAAAGTTATATATTAGTTATGATTTACAGTAAAATCCCAAAGTACTCAACACTGTGTTATTCACCTTTTACAGATTTCTCTTCTGATGCTAAAGAAACAGGAAAGAGAAGCTAAACATTACACCACCCACAGACATTTGCCCACTGGGACAAATAGTCTTCTTTTGGAGCTGAGTGTGTGTCTTCAAAGTTTCATGTATCAGGCTAGGAATGATTTCCTACCAGAGAATTTGCTTTGTCAAAATCTGCATTTAAATAATTGGGTTCTTTTGTTGTTGAACTACACAGTTTACTGAAAATGCCCATTGTAACTCATTCAACTCTATTGTCACGGGTTGCTTGTGATCTTTCACTTGCCAGTTCATTTCTCCATGTTTTTCCTTCTGGAAAATGGACATTTACTTCTACTGAGAAAACATGAGATACACTGTAGACAACACCAGTGCGAAGTGTTTTGGATATTACAGTCATCATGAATATTATTATAATGCAGGGAGGAAGAAGGAGTATTCTGGGATCATTCCCACTGTTTCTGAAGTTTCTGGCAGATTTTCAGTAGTCAGTACAAAAGTACTGGTGAATATCAAGATATCATTTACATTTAAAGATGAATATGTACTATATATTTAAAGACTTGAATAACATTCCACCTCTTTCTGCTAGACTGATTTTTTTTTTAATTATTGAGCTCCAGACAGCATGCATATATTTGAAAGAAATTCTTATTATTGACATATTAATGGTTTTGGTAATTTTTTTTCCTTTACGTTGAATATATTAACTGTAGTGAACAGCCTAAAAATCACTTTTAGGATCATAACCTGACACTCACTGTGTGATACATATCATCCCCTCGTGTCTGCTTGCCTTGTGCCTGTAAATAACAATTTCTCACCACTGCAGGATTCAGCTTTTAGTTTCTAAGTGGAATAATTTTCTTCTTAAGTTTGCATTTAGACTCACCTTCCCTTGAGCTGACCAAACTATTGCCCATCACACAAGTACAGAAGAACTTTCACACTTCCAGATAAATCAGTAGGAATCCTTGCTTATGTTCCATTAAGGGATGTGTTATATCTTCAGTTCCTATATGGAAAAAATCAAACCAGAAATTAAAGGATAGTGGAAGGTGGGGGAAATCGCTAACTCATGGAGTGGTTGTAAGTGTTCAAGCTCTATTTTAAATTATCTTGTCTTTTAAAAGGCTTGGGCTGAAATTTGAAAACCTGTGTAATGCTCAGTACACCTGATAACAAGCAATCTCTTGCCTTTAAGATTTCCTGATATACCTGCCTATGTCTGTTCTCACATTCCCTTTTAATCTTCACCTGTGAAAACTGTTGCTACCAGAAATAGATTGAAGCAGAAAACCAGAAAGAAAAGATGCTAAATGGAAAACACTGCAGTAAGTATTCAAAAGTAGTTTTGAAACACAGTGGATATAGTTGGTTCTTTTATAGCAAGCATATTCTTCAGTTTAACCTACTTTACAAGACCTCCCAGAGGACGTTTAGGAACACATTTGTCTTTGATTTTAGTGGAAAATATGCTTTCTGACAATGATGCTGTCTGCCTTGCAGTCACCAGGTAGCCTGATTGCACAGCAGGAACCTCTTGCCTCTAGTACAGACACAGATAGTGGGAGCTGCTTCAACTGTCTAAAGATGCCTGGAGTTTCCTTCAGTTCAATGCGGGAGGCATTACATTTCTTAGAGAAGCTTCTTTCTGCCATACAGCTGATGTTGGCCTGACACATTTTCAACTTAGCTAAGATCTATGGACCCATTTGACATAATAGGAGAGAGGCTAAATGAAGTGGGGGTAAAATCATATTTAGCCACTTCAAGAAGAAAAGTGGAATTACTGAATAGGCAGGTGAACAAAAGGTAACTATTTTTCTGTACTGTGCTGCATCAGAATCAGTAGATTCTTTTAACACAGTAGGGCAAGTCAGTTTTCTGTTGTTTTAAGGAAACATGAAGGACTGTGCTTCTACACAAAATGAAACTTTAAAAGGCCTAAGTTCCCTGTGAGAGGTCAAAAGTGAAGATCTGTATGAAAGATCTATTTTTTTCTAACTGCAGTACATCTCAGTCAAATATCTCCCAAACTTATTACCTCTCTGTCTCCCTGTCCTATCTTGCCCTTCCACAGTATTTAATAACTTTATTACTGTTTCCCCTTCCTAACACGGATTCTTAAATGATCATTAATGAAAACATAATCTGTCTTGTCTGAGGTTCACTGGGAGACTGCACATCCCTACAGTGGGCTATTCTTCACAGCCTTCCTGTATAGCCTTTATGTGGATACAGATTTCTCTCTCCTACTCTAATTTCCTGTTCACTCCATAGCATAGCACCTATTAGTCACAGGAAGTTGGAAAGTATAAGACTCTACACTAGAGTACTCTGGGGCTTGCAAATAACCACAAAAAGGTTTTAGACCTTTGGATGTAATGGGCTGTAAAAGTAAAAGTTGTAATTTATTGTTTCTTCCAGTTACTGAAACCTAACAGCTAGTCCACCTTCTGTAACATTTGGTGATCAGCATATGTTTCTATCTAATAAGAATTCTGAATAAATAGTGGGTTTTCTGCTTTAAATGCATCATACTTCCATGTTATTGTGCAGCCTTTTTCTCAAAATTTTTGTGACATTCAGTTCAAAGCTGAAAATAACATAGCATATTTTTAATTGAAAACCAAAATGTTTTACAAGATTAAATCTGCCCATTAGCAGTAAAAAAATTCACAAATTGTCCCTGCTACTTCATGTTAAATCAGTGTAAAAATGAAAAATATTAATGTATAGGCATATGGATAGGTAGCAACACATATTGTAACAGTAACGGTTTATCTCACACAAATCACAGATAAATACCTTAGAGACATATGCAAGAGAAAGGAACTCAAGGAAACAGAAAAGTCAAATGCAAATCATATCTAAGTGGTTTGATATGATTTCAACAGATAATTTCTATCTGTGTTTCTAACTTCCGCTACAAAAAAACCCTTAATATGTATACATATATATGTGTGTGTATATATATATATATATATATTTATGTGAACACCACAGGAGGACATGGTTATTAAGGACACTGTCTGCCTTTCCCAGGTGGTGTTGTATACCCTGCAGGCAAATGATTGATCCGCTTAATAACATCCAGGAATCAGTTCTAAAAGGTGTTGCAAGGAAGTGGAATTTTTATGCTCAAGATATTTTTATCACCAAAAAAAGAAACACACTTTACATGTAAATTCAATAATTTATTGTTAGTATATTTTAAATTCTAATTGTCTACTTGAAGGATTATTATTAGTTAAGTTCCTATTATTACAAAAAAAAAAAAAAATACTATTGCAGGAGAACTTGAAATTTCCATAAACACGCTCCTAGTATTTACCAATTTTACTGTGTTAAGTTTGATTTTCCAGCACCTTCTGGATCCACAGGTTGGCTTTATACTGCAGATTGAGTACAGCTAGATATTAATGGGATTCATGTGGATCATTTATATCTCCTTATCTATGACTCACATAGGCTTTTTTTTATATGTCTGTTGACATGCTTGCAACTTTCTATTTGTTCACTGTTTTTCAAGTGTATGTTTCATCTGGATTTTCTATTTATAGTGCACTTCACATATGTTAGATACATGATCTTTGTTCTCTTTGTTGCCTGTAAAAATGATTTTGGTAGGTCCATATCTTCTTACCTGACCATTTGTGTGCTATTTATGGCTGTTGGGTCTCCATCATCAGCCTGTGTCCTTTCTCTTAACTTTGTATGCCTGCCCCTCTCTACACTGTATCCTCACTTTCAAGGTCTGTTTTTTCATAGCACTGCTATATTCCTCTATGCTATGTCATTCTGGTGGTCATAAATAGTCATTGAATAGCTACTTGTTACTAATACCCAAATGAAAAGTGTACCAACAAAGGATAAGTGAAAACAAAATGAAATGGGCCTAGTCATTTGGTCATTTTGGAAAATTCTGTTACAGCTCTCCCAGATACAACAAAGTTTAGCTTGGTGAAACAAGTTCTGACAAAGTAAACCTGACAAACCCCACTCTTGAAGCTATGCAAAGTTAGTACAAAGACCACTTAATAGCAATAGCAATATCTTACTCATTGGACTATAGATTCCATTCCATTCAGAGTATATCTAGTGACTTTTCTACCTTTTAGGTAAATTAGATGCTTTGTTGCTTAGGTCTGTGATGTCCAGATGCTGATGGGAGAGTCTCATATTTTAGTCAAAGGAAAGAAACAATGGTTGTGTGGAAGTGCTTCTGCCAGAAGTGGCAGCTGAAGGTATTCCTTTCAAGGATGAGTAATGTTTCCCTCATAGAAAGGCTAAGGTTGGAAAGGACATAGAGATCATACAGTTCCAACCCCCCTGCATGGGCAGGGACACCTCCCACTAGATCAGGTTGCTCAAGGCCCCATCCAGCTTGGCCTTGAACACTTCCAGAGAGAGGGCATTCTCAGCTTCTTTGGGTAACCTATTCTAGTGTCTCACCACACTCACAGGAAATATTTTTTTCCTAACCTCTAACTTCCTTTCAGGATATAATTCTAAATGGGTGATAAGAAACAAATGCTTAAAAGACAGTTGGGAGGGATGGAATTCCTTAGTAAAGTTGTCAAAGGCGTGCCATGAAATACAACTTTGAAGGTTTATAAGATTAAGAATTTTTACCACTCAATGATCTGCATGACAACTAGACCAGGAGAGGAGTGTATTTGTAGGTTTACTCACATGGATAAGTACTCACAAAAATAATTATCATAGTGATTAAAACCAAAAAATACTGTAATGGAAAAGGAAATTATATCTAATTCTCTGTCTTCCAGCATGGTGGCTTCATCACTCATTTTCTGTAGTTTTTCTCTTCATAAACTTTATAAAAGTTTGCTATTTTCTACAAGGTAGACAGATCTAGCAGAAAAGTGAGCAGTGTTCCTTTCTCTGACTCACAAATCTAGATGCTGTCTGAACTGCAGATGCATCTTTGAGTCACTGAAGCAGTACAGGATCAAGCTGAAATATCACTTATGTATTCTGATTCGCTAGGGTGGTCTAACAAGAGTTAATCAAAACAGCATCAGAATTTCTCCCTTGTATCAATATCTTTGTTTTTAAATGTGCAATGTAAGCACATGTGCAATGTAAGTCCCTGGATTCAATGCCTTTCTAAAAGCAAACATTGTGTAAATTTTATTAACTCAAACTTCAAGGCCAATGCAGTGAAGAAAGATTGTTCAAAATTCTCAAGTGCTGTAGCTACAAAATTGGTAGTAAGTTCTATCAAAGTGCCTTTGGTAGAAAACTTTAAACAATGTTTCTTGGCAGTGACATAGATAGGTCTGACTAGGATGGTTAATTAGCTTTTATTCATTTGGTTATTTATTTTTACTAAGCCTAAAAGTATTTAGTAGATATAATTCCCAGATGCTTACTGATTTCCAGAAAAGAAGCATCTGAAAACATAACTCAGGTTGACTACAAGAAAAACGGGGAAAAATAAAGGCTTTAAGATGGTTTATCAGTGCTTCCTTCTTAGTTAATGGAAACTTCTGTAGTAAAAAGATTGCTTTTCAATCTTCATGTGGAAATTAACTGATTCAAAAAAGTTTTCTATTTCAAGTTTTCTATTAAAGTTGCTAACACTTGCTCAAACATACTGAAATTGTCATGATTTCTCTGTTGCTACCAACTTAATGACTGGAAATATAGATAGAAAAGACTCTTGTTCAAACAATATTATTTTTAGACAGTTATTATGCTGTATTTTTTAGGATGATAAGCCAAATGGTTACACATGCTTCTAGCATTTGGCTTGTCATCCTAAAACCAATTTCAAATTACTCATTGAAAAGGGAGTAATTTATGAAGTTGTAATTGCATGAAAAAGGTCACTGTAAAATAAATAATAATATGACAAGGCATCTTCAGAAAAATGCTCATGAGTTGGTTTAAATTCAAACAACAGAAAATATTTTATATCCCTTCCGGTATAGATTAGGATACATAATCATAAAAGGCTAATACTGTTGATTTGTTAACTGTGCTGTTCTCAACAACATCCTTTCTTTACAGGGTAGCAAATAAAAAAAGAACTCTGCATTTCTATTAATTTTTTGTTGAAAGAAATGCCGTTTTTCCCCAAACAGCAAAAGTCAAACCACTTTTGACTCCTGTATCTATTCTGAAGCAAGATAACTCAGAATCAAGATTTGAGTCTTCTAAGACTTCAAATGCACATACATTTAACTTTTGTTTTTCCTTCTTTTTGTTTTCTCATAGAGTGCCAAAGAGGAGTCCTAATAGATTGTTATTCAGTTCAGCCCCTGAGCATCACCAGTTTTCATTCATAAAAAGCCTATTCTGTGGAGATAATTTCTGTTTTCAAGAAAAGCTTCTGCACATGTGGTAGGGGAGCTGAGGTAAGTGATATTTAAACTACATTGCTTATGGAATATGTCCATTAGTGTTATTGCTTGCATTAATTATTTTATAAAATTAAAATCAAACACAGAAGCTTTCACTAGCAATTTAACCTGAATAAGCTTAAAAATGGAACATGGATTAAAAAAAATAAATCCATTCTTCCGTATAATATTATTTTTCTCGACATGTTTGTAGAAGGTTTTGTCTTGAAAGTGTTTACCATTCCTTATAAATGTTGTAAAATAGTCATATAATAAGTACATCATATGATAAGCACACATTTAACCTGGATGCAGTGAATAGCTTTTTAGAAAGTAATGTCTCATTTTTAAGTATCTGATTAAATCTGGAAAACTCTTTAGACAAGGCTTGGAAAAAAAGTCAATACTGCACTTCTAACCTCCCGGGTATTTCGGTGTGGCTTGATCTAGTTCTAGAATACAGTGCACTTGCTAGAGCAATCTGAAATCACCAGCAGGTTCTCATGAAGGTAAACCTAAAAATCAAGGATGCTGACATTTAGTGACCTAATCCCTGTTAGGCAATCCGTCAATTTGTTCCCAAGTAATATGAAGTGGCTTGACTAACTCAGAGCATTTTTTGTATTAGAAATTTTGAATAAATACAAATCTGTATTAATGAAGCAAATGAATATCAGAAGTGGTGTGCTCATTAAGAGCCTATTGTGATATAAACCAGTGTGATATAGCAGCTGTAGGTATGAGTAATTTGAATCTGATATTCATTATCCAGATGAACGATGGATATTCACTTTATCATGAATACAACCACAGATGGAAATAAAATGGAATAAATGTCTGCAGTTATGTGTTAACTGGAGTGCTTCATCATTTAATAGCTGAATGACTTATGATCATGTAGTTCAGAGCACCTCTAATTAATTTTTCAGATGACTCTTTATTCTCAACCTCAAACTGTGGTTTATTAATAGGTCAACATAAAGAGCTTGCTCAAGTGTAATGTGTGGCTGTGCAAAAATATATGGAAGCACATAGTTCATTTTTTAATGTCAAATGTTTTGCCTGCCTGCCCAACTAATTGAGAATCATATGTGAAAACTAGAAAACCATTGTAATAATGAGACAGAGAGTGACCTCCCAACAGACATAATTGTGTGACAACTGATGAACTTGATATGAGTAAATTCACAGCGTCATTTTAAATATGACACAGTTTAACTAATTTTCCTGTTCCTGCCAATCTATTGTGATCACTAGAAATATAGAGAAGAGGTGTCAGGTGAATTTTACCTTGTTTTCTCTGTCCAAGACTTATTAGAGTCATAGATTTATTGAAAGATATTCCTTATATAAATAAGCATATTGACTCTGAGTGCATGGAAAGCAGGCATTCTGGCATCTAAAAGGTGTCTTTAATGTCCTTGAGAAGCAAAAGATGGTAGGTAGGAGGAGAGAAGAGGGAAGAGTTTTTTTCCCAATCTATAAATGGAAAATCACTCTCTCCTCTTGCCAAAGAACAGCAAAGATAAATTTAAACCATAATTTTGAAAATTTAAGTTGCAATAGATTTCTGTTTCTCAAAGTGATAACCATTTGTAGGTTGAATAATTATGTATACCATGTCAGATTCTGTTAGTTTTTAGGCTAGAGGCTTTGGTAGTCCAATTTGACAAATATGCCAGGATCATTTATGTAGATCTCCTTTCTACATAAATCTATATCAGGTGATAGAACTAATTTCTGGCTTGCCAGCTTTTATGCATGATGTTAACTTAATCTTCTTTTGCATTAGAGCAGGACTGAGTTTTGTGTCTGTTTCTTAAATCCATGTGGTCCATTCCTAAGAAATGTTGAAGTGTTAATTTATCGAAATTCTCATGTAAATAAATAGCAGAAATTACCAGTGGAATAGAAATCAAGCTAGATTTTTTCCCACTTCTATAAAAAAGGAAGACAATTTTGGCACCTTTATGCTTTAGCAGGACCTGGCTTATTTACTGATGAAGAATATGCCATCAAAAATTATCTTTCATATTTCATGCCCTCAGAATCTCAGTAAGTACAGAGTGTAAAATAAAACAAATCTAGGAAGAACACACATCTCCCCTGACTGTAATCCCTTGAATTTCCTCTCAGCTTTGAGGTCCAAGAATACTTTCATCCCTCCTTTTCCACAATGCACAAATTCTCTAGTATTTCCAATCTTCTGCCTATGATTGTTTCTCTTTTCTTTTCTGTGCTTACCTTTTGTTGCATTTCCAAGGAATAAGACTTATGTAGACAACTGTTAAATCAGAATAGCTGGTGCATGTCAAAGTTGGATTCTTCATTTTAAGTTAATCACTCAGATAAATGTAGAACAACATCACCAAAGCTTGCATAAACAAAAGAAATTTCTGATGCACATTTTTGAATAAGATATGTCAGTCTTTTTCATAGTATCTGTCTTTACCATGTGGACCTTGTCATAGTGATTACATTTAATAAATCTTTTCAGAACCACTCTTCCCTTCAAATTTGTCTGGAAAAATTTGGACTAGTTAGGAAAAACAGTTTCTAAAATGGGCTACGTAGGAGGGTTGTATATTGTTATTTTAGACCATCTGAAATTCTGACAGTTCTAACGGTGATGGACAAGAGCAAAAGTAGCAGTGATTTTCAAAAATAGAACTCTGCATTGTATTCCAAATGTGAACATTTCAATAAATTAACATATGAGAGAGTGGAAGGACCTGACATGAATTAGTCATTTTCTGCATATGTGGAATTTAACAATCCTTAAGTGGCTCATGCTGGATAAAAGAAAAACAGAAAAATGACCTTTATCTTTGTCACCACTGCAAATCATGTTGTTCCACTGTTCCAGTGATGCATAGAGGTGGAAATAACGGAGATGAGTACAATAGACTTTTCCATAGACTGAGTTTTCCAGGTCATTTAATTCTCTCTAGTGTCTTCAGAACCTTTCCAACAGAGCTAATGATAACAGATTGCCACATTATCCTGCTCGTGGTGACCTGTTTGGGTAGCTGCCAGAAATTCTACTCACTCAAAACTATATGTGAAAAAAGTGTTTACTGAATTCACTTCTAATGATTCTTATAATGTATTCAGGGCAAATAAAATAATGTATTGTATTATTGAGTACTTCATGTGTTAAGTAGTGGTTTGATTATTTCGAAAATTGATGTTTTAGCTCTGGGTTGCTGCTCTGATGCAGCTGGCTTTGAATTTTCCTTTCAGACTCTGTCCTTCTGCTCATTCACGTTCCATGGGGATAGTTCCCCCAACCAAAGTTGTTTTTTCAACATGTAGCAAAAAGCAAAAGCCAGCAAAAGCTATCCAGAATAACTCTGTCTAAAAAAGAAATAACTCTGACTCTGAAGGTGATGAATGCAGTAGCTTTTTCCTGGAAATTGTGATTGCTTTGGGTTGTATAAGCTCAGAAGTGTGGAGAGGAGAAAGCCACCGCTTGTACATATAGTGGCATTCAGTTTCACGTATTGATAATTCTAGATTTTACTCTAAATGTTTTTTTCTCTAGCTTTAACTATCTTTCTGAAAAACAAGAAGCTTGAATGACAGTTCATCATGTGATTTCTGCCATGAAAAAATGAGCTTGTGCTTAATTAATGAGTTTAATTCAATAAATTTATAGAAATCTGCTCAATGGCTACTTGAATATTCAGTGTTTCTCCATTCAAATCAGAACAAAATAATTTTCATAGAATCAGAGAAGGGTTAGGGCCGGAAAGGACCTTAAAGATCACGGAATCACAGAATCAGCCAGGTGGGAAAGGACCTCTGAGACCATCAAGGCCAACCCTTGATCCAGTACCACTGTGTTTTCCAGACCATGGCACTGAGTGCCACATCCAAGCTCTTCTGAAAAACCTCCAGGGATGGAGAATCCACCACCTCCCTGGGCAGCTCATTGCAATGCCTGATCACCCTCTCTGTAAAGAATTTCTTCCTAATATCTAACCTAAACCTCCCTTGGAAGAGCTTAAGTCCATGCCCTCTTGTCTTTCTGAGAGTTGCCAGGAAGAAGAGACCGACCCCCCCCGGCTGCAACCTCCTTTCAGGGAGTTGTAGAGAGTGATGAGGTCTCCTCTGAGCCTCCTCTTCTCCAGACTGAACACCCCCCGCTCCCTCAGCCTCTCCTCATAGGATCTGTGCTGGAGTCCCTTCACCAGCCTAGTTGCCCTCCTTTGGACCTGCTCCAGGACCTCGATATCCTTCCTGAACTGAGGGGCCCAGAACTGGACACAGGACTCGAGGTGTGGCCTCACCAGCGCTGAGTACAGGGGCAGAATCCCTTCCTTGGACCTGCTGGCCACACTGTTCCTGATACAGGCCAGGGTGCCATTGGCCTTCTTGGCTACCTGGGCACACTGTTGGCTCATGTTCAGCTTCCTGTCAATCCAGAGTCCCAGGTCCCTTTCTGCCTGGCTGCTCTCAGCCACTCTGTGCCCAGCCTGGAGCTCCCCATGGGGTTGTTGTGGCCAAAGTGCAGGACCCGGCACTTGGCCTTGTTGAACCTCATCCCGTTGGAATCAGCCCAACTCTCCAGTCTGTCCAGGTCCCTCTGCAGAGCCCTCCTGCCTTCCAGCTGATCCACACTCCCCCCCAACTTAGTGTCATCTGCAAATTTGCTGATGATGGACTCAATCCCCTCATCTCAGTCATCAATGGAGATATTAAACAGAACTGGGCCCAGCACTGATCTCTGGGGGACATCACTGGTGAGCAGCCGCCAATTGGATCAGCACCATTCAGCACCACTCTCTGGTCGCCTCCAGCCAGTTCCTAACCCAGCACAGAGTGCTCCTGTCTGAGCCCTGGGCTGACAGCTTTTCCAGGAGAATGCTGTGGGAGACAGTGTCAAAGGTTTTGCTGAAATCCAGGTAGACTCCATCCAC
This sequence comes from Heliangelus exortis, assembly GCF_036169615.1. Taxonomy (NCBI): domain Eukaryota; kingdom Metazoa; phylum Chordata; class Aves; order Apodiformes; family Trochilidae; genus Heliangelus; species Heliangelus exortis. The sequence continues at coordinate 12,723,167 of NC_092422.1, forward strand.
AGCCTTCCCCTCATCCACCAGGAGCGTAAAAGGAGATCAGGTTGGTCAGACAGGACCTGCCCTTCCCAGGACCTACTGGCTGGGTCTGATCCCCTGTCCTGTAGGTGCTGTGTGATTGCCCCCAGGATGATCTGCTCTGTAACCTTGCCAGGCACTGACGTCAGGGTGACATGTCTTTGGTTCTCCTTTCATCCCTTTTTGTGGATTGGAGTGACATTCACCAACTCTCAATCATCTGGGACCTCTCCAGTGAGCCAGGACTGATGGAGAGCAGCTTGGAGAGTTCTTCCGCCAGATCCCTCATCACCCTGGGGTGGATCCCATCTGATCCCATAGAGTTGTGAGGATCCAAACGGCTCAGCAGGTTGCCAACTGTTCCCTCCTGGATTACAGGGGGGCTACTCAGCTTCTTGTTTCTCTCTACAAGCCCCAGAAGCCAGCTGTCCTCAGGACAACCTGTCTTACTGTTGAAAACTGAGCTAAAAAAAGGTGTTAAATACCTCAGCCTTTCCCTCATCTTTGGTAACTATGTTTCCCCCCATGTCCCACAAAGAATGGAAGTTTTCTCTGCCCCTCCTTTTGCTGCTGATGTATCTGTAGAAGGACTTTTTGTTACCCTTAACAGAAGTGGCAAAGTTAAGTTCAAACTGTGCCTTTGTCTCTCTCATTTTCTTTCTACATGACCTAACTATATTCCTAAACTCTTCCTGAGTAGCCAGCCCTTTTTTCCATAGCCTGTAAGCTCTCTTTTCCCCTAATTTCCTTCAAAATTTCCCTGTTCAGACAGAGCAGCTGTCTTCCCCTCTGGTTTGCCTTTCAGCACACAGGGACAATCTGCTCCTCTGCATTTAAGGTTTGCTTCTTGAAGCAAAGGGCTCCTTCTGGACCCCTTTGTTTTCAAGGGCTGTTTCCCCGGGTACACTCTGAATCAGTCTTCTGAATGGGCCAAAATCTGCCCTCCAGAAGCCCAGCATAGAGGTTTTATTGTTGTCCCTCCTTGCATCCCCAAGTATTGAAAACTCTATTATTTCATGGTTACTGTGCCCCAGAAGGCTTCTGACCACTACATCTCCCACCAATCACTCTCTGTTTGTGAACAGGTCTGGCAGGGATCCATCCCTGGTTGGCTCATTTACCAGCTGGAGTAGGAAATTATCCTCTATGCAATCTCTTAGACTGCTTCTTCTCTCCTGTGTGGAGTTCCCAGCAGATATCTGTTAGGCTAAAGTCAACCACAAGAACAAGGGCTGATGATTTTGAGACATCTGCCAGCTGCTCGTAAAATAATTCACCACTCTCATCATCCTGGTTGGGTGGTCTATAACAGACTCTCACCAGGATATCAGCCTTGTTGGCCTTTTGCCTGATTTTGACGCACAGGCACTCAACCTTATAATTATTGACCTCGAGTTCTATAGAGGCAAGAGACTCTTTAACATATAGAGCCACCCCTCCACCTCTCCTACCTTGCTACCTTGTCTGTCCCTTCTGAAGAGCTTGTAGCCATCCATGGCAGCACTCCAGTCATCCCGCTAAGTTTCCATGATAGCAACTACATCATAGCTGTCCTGCTGCATGATGGCTTCCAGTTCCTCTTGTTTGTTTCCCATGCTGCATGCATGCCCTTTATTCTGAACTATAAATACTAGAGTTGGAAACGCCATACAATCTATTTGTGATATGAATGCTCTAATAAGAAAAGTTTTTTAAAGAGTCTATTTTACACATGAAGGGCTCAAATTTCAATATTACGTAAGGAGTTATACCTACTTGATGTGAAGTGAGGCAGTTCAGAAGATGCATTTCTAGCAGCTGAATCATCTCTCAAGTGACAACTCCCTTCTCAAAGTGAGGAGAGCAACACAGACTGGGGAATCATGAGAGTTATCACAGTTAATTTCATTATACTAATTCAAAAAGGAAGTTTATAAGGTTTCAGACTTGTATGCCTGATTGCTTGCTACCAATGGACATGCCTGTATACTAGGAAGATTAATGTTTTCAAGGCCTGAAATGGCTATAGTGATTCACCTCTTTCCTATGTGTTTGCAATAGACATAACTAGAATAGCAGGGGGGTTAGACCTTGAACCCATTTACTTTAAGACTTCTATTTTGTCGAATCAAGTTATGTACTTTGAATTTTGTGATGAACTTTCCTATTTTACTGCTGCATAGGTCTGCAAAGGTTAAAATGTTATAAGATTAAGACATTGTGTTAAGATTTTTTTTTTAAATCTTCATATTAGTTTTTGAAGTTCTATTTACTATTCTATTTATTGAAGTTCCAAAGTATCCAAATATTAATATCATTTTCATTCTTATTAAGCACATAGCTTGATAGATTAAATTGTGATGTATATGTTTACAGTTCACTACAGACTAATTAAAATCTAATGTCTAACATATTAATAGTGGTTCACTGCCTTGTGTTATCGCAGAACAGGGAAAACAGAAATACTATTTTAAGGAATTGCATGTATTCAGGTTACAGATCTGCTATAAATCTGTCCCTACAATAAGCCATTTTTTATGAAGCTCAATGTGACCTAAAGAGGACAAGATTTTGTCCTGTGATAGTTACTTCAGCTCAGTCAATGAAGCCCAACCAATGAAAAGTCACTGCAATATGTGTGGTTCAATTCTCTTCCAGCTACACTCTCTTCTCTATAGCAGATCTACAGATTGCTAGGAATTCTGGAAAAGCTCTTTTGTTTTGACATTTTTGTTTCCTTTTGCTTTGTGGCTAAACCAGTATGCTAGATGTGAGTGAAATTTCAAGACAGGAAGTCGTGCGCTTTTTGTGGCAGCTTGCTGTAAGATTTGCTATCACGCTAGTCACTTTTCAGGTGTTGTATAACTATTACCATTGTATATGGAATTAAGATATTTGGGTTGTAGAAATTCCTGAGCTGGAGGCAGTTTGGGAGAATACCTTTTTTGTTTGTTTGTTTGTTTGTTTTTCTTTCTTTTTGTTTTTTTCAGGTAGACTGAAATTGAAAATAAAAAGACATTGAGAGTCTTGTGCAGGTTTATCATTATACAGTTTACACAGGCACAGCAGTTCAGAATAACTAACTTCATGTAAGCCGTATCTGTTTTTGTATTACATTCATATACCTTTCAAGTTTTCAGAGGCAACTGCAAAACATATATTTCTAATCAGGTTTTTTGTTTGTTTGTTTTATACCTGTAGACCTGAAATAATGCGATATAATACTATAAAAATGCTTATACCATGCTACTTTTTGCATGACTAGAAGAAGAGATTAAGAGCTGTCAACACACTGATTTTGTCTCGGGTTTTTGAACTTGAATACATATTCATAGCTCAAATCTTTCAAATAACCACATGACATAAAATTAGATTTGTCTGCATAACATGCAGATTTTTTAAGGGTTCTAGGCTGCAAATAGCACAGCAAAATTCTTCTTTAAATGGTTACTTTTCTGGTCTGTAAACTGGAGGAGAGGTCTTGACAAATAACAGATTTCTGAGTTTTGGAGTGCTTTTAAAAAAATAGTAGAAAATCCAAGGCCTCACATAAAAAACCTAAAACATTTCCAAGTATAACAGAGATGCCATTAAACATCCGTAGTATGCAGCACAACTCTTTTATCAGTAGTTTCAGGGAAAAAATAACTAAATCTGCTTTGACAGGATGAGAACCAAAGCTCAGTATTACTTGTTTTCATTGTACTAATTATTGGTGTTTATTTGGTACAGCAGGAGTATTTCTCCTCTTTAAAGTCCTCAGAATGAAAGCTATTTTCATCTTTTAATTCACATATGCAGTGGGATTTCTAAAGAAGTTTTTTAATTAATTTTTTTTCAAATTCATATAAACATTGTTATTATTTTAATATAATACTTGGCACTGAGAGAAATGAGATGCAAAATTTTTAGTGACAAGTTTGTCATTGACACCTGACACAGGCAATTTTAAGAGTCAACCATCTTGTTAGTTAATAACTTTGGCAGCCACATATAACTGGCTCTGAACTTGGTTTTCATGTCTTTTTGTGGGAAAGCATGGGGGCTTTTTGAAAATGTAGACTTTATTGATTTTGCCACTGTAAAATCACTTCTTTTAAGTGATGTTTGCTTGGATTTTCTATCACATGAAATTAAGTAGATAACTACTAAATCTAGTAAACTTCACTAGCTTAGTAGAAAAAAGCAAAGTTCATAGAATCATAATAGTGGGATACAAAATGGACCTTGGGCAGTCTTCAGTCCAATCACCTGTTCATGGCAAGTCAGCTTTTTGGTCTGACCAGTCTGCTGAGATCTTCTTCCAGTTGGGTCTTGAAGTCATCCAAGGATGAAGACAGTAAAACCTCTCTAAGCTTATGACTGCCTGACAGTTCTAATGGTGAAAAAGCTTCGTATTATATTCAGGTTGAAACTCTCTCATTTCGATTTCTACCTGTTCTCACTCATCATTGCAACTTTTACTGCTGTGAAGACCCTGGTTTTGTCTCCTCAATGACCTTCCCACAGGCACTGGGGGCTGCTGTTAGCTCTTCTTAAAGCCGTCTTTTCTCCAGACTGAACAAGCACACCTCATCAGACTATTCTCACGGAGCAAGTGCTCCAGCCCCTATCATCTCAGTGGCCTCCATTGTATTCCTTCCCATTTTTTTTCCATCTTTCCTGTACTGAGTGGCCCCAAACCAAATGCAGTATTATAAACATGGAAGTTCTTAGCGAAGTTGAAAATAAGGCATTCTTTATCTTCATAAGACAAGATTGAGGAACATGACTAAATTGACTGTTTTTTCTGATTTAATACCATCTTTTCTTTACAGTAGCATGAATCAGACACTTGATGATATACCATTAGCAAAATTTGGCCTTCAGATACATGTAGGAATGAGACACTGGCAGAAAACCCCCAGAAGAGAATCTAAGTAAAGCAATATTAGTTTATAAATGAACAATTTGTTCCCTGAAGACAAGCCCAACAGAGCATCTGAAATGTCTGGCAACCTCACGGCAAGAGGGAAACAAATGACTTAGTATAAAAATACGTGAAGATAAAGTGAAAACAAAGCTGGACAGCTTTGCCAGTCAAATAATATCCCAAACCACATAACAAATGGAAAGCACAGCACATACTGCAACCTTTTAACTCACTAGAATAGAGAATAATGTGGGGACCATAGTGAAAATAAAAGCACGAGGCCCCCCTCTTGCTTAGACAGATGTTGTAGCAGAAGAGCTGCAAGGGGACAACATCGTGTGCATCTCTCTTTTTAAAACAGCTGAGTAAAGCCCAGAGCATAGATGGAGGTAAAATAACTGTTGCCTAAGTAACCATCTTGAAAATACAGGGAATATAAGGTATTGTATGAGAATCAGGTTGGACCGTTATGAAGTAGGTTTGAATTTCCACTTCTGCCTTTAAGTATGGAATATATAATTCAGCATCAGAACAATAAGAGATATTTAAACATTGGGTTTTGTAATTTTAATTTTTCCTTTCATAGAAAGGAAAACAAACATATGTCATTATCCTTCTGAGTTTCTACCAAGCATCAGCATTATTAAAACTCCAATATGTAGATCATAATTTCTACAAGAGATTTGTTTGTGAAAATAAAATAAGAATAAGAATTCAACTGGGGATGAAGAATGGCTCAATTTTAAAATCAAATGCTTTTCTTTAATATTTTATGTTTGTATGAAATCTACCGATATTTTTTTTTTATATATAGGTTTTCATGGTAAAACAAATAAAATCTTAGTAATTCTTAAGATGTCTGTATAAATAACTATGAAATGTTCCTGTTTGAAACCATGGTAATTGTCATACATAAGTAATCAGTCATGTTACTAAATATAAAAATAATTTGGGTGATGAAAAAGAAATGTATGTTTTTCTCACATAGTGCATTCATTTTCCATAACAAATTGATGCCCAGATAAATTCAGTCTTCCAGACAAATGAATGTTCAGTTACACAAGAATTTGGAACTTGCACATTAAAATAAATGCCACTGTACTGATCTTAGCAACTGAATTAACAGATGCATATGAAGCAGTGTTTATTTAGCTGATAATATATACATTGTAAGTTGTATGTAGTTAAAACGTTTCTTTTTTTTACAAGTGAGTGTGCATTTTCAGTTCTAGTTGTACCAGATTAGAAATGCATGCATGAATAAGAGATCATGATTTATTTATTTATCTATCCTTAACTTTACCCTTGTCATTTGTGAAACAGCCAGTCCAAGCTACTAATTTTTAAAAAGATAAACTAAAAAAAGAAATCACTCTTCTTCCATGTACTTTACTCCAGGCCTAAGGCACATTGGCTTTGAGACTCATTGCTGAGTGTCTGTTTGTAGCCAGTGAAAAGAAATAAAAGAACATAATTCAGTTCAACCAATATCTAAATCATCCTCAGGGTGTCTGTCAATTAAAAGACTTGGGATGCCTACTTAGGATGACTTGGCCCAGTATTACATGTTAAACTTAATTTGGTGACACACTATAGTCATCTTACAGAAGTCATCTTGTTCTTTTTTTTCAAAATAGGGTATGCAGACAAGGTATAACAGGATTTTATATTTTAACTCTGTAAACCTTATCAAATACAACCTATGTTTACTGTGAAACACTATTTTCTAGAGTATATTCTGTTTGTATTCAGCCCATATCATATAGCTCTCTTATTATCAAATGCTGAGGAAATTACATCCTTATAATTAGCAAAATAGAACTTCAAATTTCATATTATAAGAACATTTTTTCATCATCTGGCTCATCACAATGACAGTGAGTCAATTCTGGTATTCTCAGACTGCCATGGTCTTTTTGTTCTCCTTGCTTTGAAAATCTATTGGTAATACCTGCTTACTGTTTAATCTTTTGGTTTTACCCTCCAAAACAAAGAAGATCTGAGAAAGTGACTGAGCAGATGGGTTTGATGGAAGGGTCTGAGCCTGCTGAAATTGAGGGGGGGGTGAAACTAACACTATAGTAAAGAAGTAAGAACCAGCTCATATTGATTCAATTGTTACAAGATTTCTTACAGCCACACAGGAAAAGCCTAAAAGTCTGTTCTGTAAATGTTTTGACTTAGTCAGTCTTGAACATCTATGTATATAAAATCATTGCTTTAAGAACAAAGTAGGCTGCTGGGAATTATGCTGCTTACAATAAGATAGAGAATTCATTATAGTGTATTTACCTTGTGATAACCAATTTGCATTTGTTTATCTTTCCTCTAATTTCTGTGTTCTTTATTCAGTTCAACTAGAGTGATTACCAATATTTGAATAAATGACAGATCTACTACATCCTGTGAAAAAAATAATTCCTTTAAATTATTGTGTTAATCAAATGTATTTACTCTGGAATCGAATTGGTCTTTCACATCTTTGAAATTTCAGCTGTGAGAGAGCATTTTATTTATTTTTTAATTTCTTTGTTGGCAATTTTTTTTTTTTTTTTACATTGGAAAAGAAACTGGATGTAGCTCAAGAATAGAGCAATAAATATGTAGCCAATGTTTTCTTAATAATAATTACAAAAAAAAAAATTCCTGAATTTGAATCATTATATTCTTTATTTAGTAGGTGTTGATAGTGCATTTGACAAGGGTTTTGGAGAGTCAGACCCAATGAGAAATCACATAAAGTTAATTATACAGCTACTTACCTACATTTGAAATCTAAATCCATATGTTTTCAAAGGAAGATTTTAGTTTTATTAAACTGAAACAAACAAACAAAAAAAAACCCCAAAACCCTACAACAGATAATAGATAGATGGTCAGCTCTACTGGATAAGTGAAAAAGAACTTTTGTACATTTTCATGTCTTGGTTTGCAGAAATTATTGCCTTACAGCTGACTTTAGAATAATTATGTGACTAATATCCACTATTATTAATTAATGTTTTATTTCATATGATTCTATTTTTAATTATAAAACTGTAATAGGTTAATGTTACGAAGAGCACTGAAGAGCAAGTAATGGATCCAGAATTTTCTATAATAGCAGAGTTATGTAAAAGCATTTAATTTGACAGTGTTTGGAATAGCAAATGTTTATAAGCTTTATTTAGGTTCAACATTCTTTTCCTTTAGAATGTGGTCTAAAGTCTGGTTTAGATACATCAGAGTAAAAGAAAGGAAATTCTGGGGAAATGAATGCCAAGGGACCGGTGTAAAACAACATTAAGTTTTGATTTGGTATCAGTTAAATTTCATCAGAAGATGCAATCATGATCAGAAAAAGAGAGCAAGAGCTTGCATTCCACATGATGAATTTCTCATTGTTTCTGAATTAATTTTTGGTATGATTTTTTATACTATCCCCTGATCTATAAAGTAGTTCACCAATTTTTTTTAAGTTTTCTTTTAAAGATAATTACACTTGAATTTTATTTTTTTTTAATTTTTTAAAAATTTTATTATTATCCCTTATAATGCTAAAATTACTTTTCCACTGAATTTCTACTTAACCATGGATCAAGTTTCACTTAGGTTTCTTATTTAATGTTTCCTTTTCTTCTCTTTAGTTTTAATTTTAGACCATTGCTATTTTGCTTCTCCACTCGTCTGCACTTTAAAAACCACTCAGGATCAGAGTTTTTTCCAATCCAGAACACATATATGACTCAATAATAGGACTTATGTTATTCACCATTGATGAAATGCAATGGTGCCTCATTTAGGACCCTAACTAGGGACAAAATTTGACATTTCCACAGACTATTTGAATGCCCTCTGTACAACATGAAGAGCACAGTCTCTGCCATGAATGTGTTAGCTAAAGTAACAGGACAGAAACTGCCAGAGAGCCACAGAGCTGTGGCTATTTTCTTCTTATGTAACACAGGAAAGGACTTATCTTCATAATTTTGATGGTATTAAAAGTCTGGAGAGTCTTGCATTGAGTTTACACTGATTAGTTTTTTAGTTCAGAAAACAAAATATATGCCTGAGTTCACAAGCAAGGTTACTCCTAAGGAACTGTTCCTCCAGTCCTTTTCCCTTGCTAGATTAATCAATATTCTAACTTCATGTACTAGAATAATTCGTATCTTGATTTGTCATTTGTCTTAGAAGAGTTTCAAGGTAAAATTTTCCAGATATCAATTTATGAGGGTGAAAAAGGGAATTCAGTATCCCATGTTAGTTGTATTCAATAGATTTCCATTTCCTGTAATACAACCAGTGCTGACCAACTGTGTAACCCCTGCAACAAGAGACTGTCTACCCTGGAATGCATGCCCATTATTGATTATTGTGAGTGAGAAGTAAAACTGATATGTATTTCTTGGTATTTCTCTCCACAGCTGAGGTAGAGATGCAATATGCATCTCTTCTGGGAGTCTTCTTTTTAACAGTCTTTAATTAAAAAATCATGATGCTTTTATTTAAGAAGTTCTAGTATGGAGAGCCTCATGACCATTTCTTGGAATATATTTTTATCTAGATTTAATATAGTTTTCCAGTTGTTTAGGATTGGTAGAATAGAAGATCTTCAGATAGATTAAGCTTTTAATTAAGGTAAGAACTCTGTTTAGTTTAAAAATTAAATATCTTGTAATTCAAGTTTCTTGTTTGCAAAGGTTAAAAAAATTACTGTGCTGCATTTACACTCAGAAACCAGAATTGTGTTGTGAGACAATAAAACTTTATTTATTTTATTTAATATTATTTTATAATATTTATTTTATTTTACTGTATTCTGTTTTTTATTATTTTATTTTTATTTCACTTATTTTCACTGCTGTTTGAACAAAGAGAATGTGCTCATGGTACCTGAGGTGTCATTTCTTTATAACTATTACAGTCTGTGTGATATCTCAGCAAAGATTTCTGTTTATAGGTGCCTTAGGTATATGCAACATAGGTAGGCTGATCTGTGTCTGTGGAAACTTCCTTCTTGCCACCCACCGTCTTTGAGGGTTTTTTTATTACTTCTTTATATACATACTATGCCATCTCCTCATTTCAACCCCAATTACAAATGGACATTTCAGAACACTACCAGAGCTATATCCGAAGGGTGACACAAAGCAGCCTTTTATTTTCAATGGCTTTCAATGTGAAGAATTAAATCTGATTAAGGTACTGTATGTGCTTTTTGAATGTCCCTATTTTTTATTAGGACTGGATATGTATTGCTCAGCAGAAACATCAGAGTGAAATTCATAGTGCGTCCTGGTGTTGCATATTGTCAGTTAGTCAGTATTATAAATTATGAAAATCCTGAGAAATAAAGTTTCTTGCAATTGTTTCTTGTCTATTTGGAGTATCTTGCTTGAACTTTTTTAGTATTACATTGTATTTTTTCCTGAAGACTGGAGTTGTTCTTTTCTGTTTCTGTTAAACTCTTTTGTCCACCTAAGACAAACTTACATGGGCTGCTTGGAATATTCCACCCTACAAAATCACTTTTGATTCTTTATTGGACATAAGTGCTGGTATCATTTAACCTCTATAGTGAAGATACAACCAAAGATGATTACAGTAGCAAATATTCCACTGCATATATTTTAATTATTGATAAATAGATGTCTACATTGGGTCCCCTGCAGCTATCAATATTATATGTTTTAGTGAAGCTATCAGCTGGACAGCTTCAAAGCATCAGAATACCAGGTACAGGCATGAGAGCACTGCAGGGAATTTCAAAAGAAGAGATTCACAGCAGGAATCTATTGATAACCTCTTTCTCAATCCACTTTTTACTACCTTAGAGGTGACTGTTCGACAAGGACACCTTCCTGCACTGCAGATTCACATGTGCACTGGGACTGTGGCTTCACCTTAACTCCTTACCAAAATAAAATTTTGTGAAACTAATGTAATAAAAGTGCAGAAATCTAATTGTTAAAACAAGACTTTGGGATTGCATAGAGTTGTCCCTTACATACAAATTAGGAGTAGTAAACACTGTGTTGTTAATATATTGTTCCATAGGGATTACATAATTATGCTGTAAAAATCTCATAGAGTCTAAAATCCATGCTATGAGATATATGTATTTTCCATATATATTTATATATACACACACATATATGCATGGTATTCTTTCACAAATCTTTGTATTAAAATGTGATTATTCAGTGCCATTCCCCTAGAGATCATCATCCATGTAACAGACTCAATACATTTTGTATGTTTTTTTTTCTTTTTGGAGTAGGAGTATATAAATAGAAACTAGAATAGTAATTCATAGGGACTCTGTCTTAAAAATTTGATTCTTCAATAGGCATTTCATTTTACCCCACTTTTATTTTTCTTTCAAGGTTATGCTTTCATAACCTTTTGGGACAGGTTTTCCCAGTGGCATTTTTCTAAAAGAAGGAGTGTACATAGCTAAAGTGAGTGTATGAATAGTCCTAGCTCAAGAGGAAGAAAAATGTCCAGAGCAAGGAGTTCAGAGCAAGATATTAGAAGCAACATAGCATATGATGCTTTCCATGGGAAAAGTTTCTTCCTTGAGGTGACACAGGACAAACGAGTATGGACCACAGGTAAATTGGTAATGTTTCATGTCTGTATTGAGTTCACAAATAACTTGGAGACCCTACGATTGATTCATAACTGGACTCATAAATTACAACATCTTGAAATTACCAATGCCTTTTGGATAATTAGTCAAGAACTCCAAATGTCTTGCTATTGTGGTTATCTTGACAAGTGCAAATAATTCCTAATATGATGTAAAAAACTTATAACTTATACAGTGCAAGTATTTCCTATTACTTACAGAAAATTAATAAGAGCCATTATGTTAAGTAGAATTAATGAGGAGGATTTGTTTATCTCTTCTCCTGATTTATGCTAATACGAGTGCATCTGTAATTTGAATTAGACTGTCTAATGCTGTTTTGGCTAGGATTAAAATTTCTCAGAGGCTTTGCATTCTCACATGGTTACCACTTCGGTTCAGCTATTTCCCTGCTGGTAATTTTAGTCTCGATGTTAACACTAATTGCAGAAACTAAATAGTTCATTTTAATCTTTAATAAGTTTACATTTTTCAAATTGATTCTTGGACTGTGCACTCTAGTTTGTCATTCCAATTTAAAGTCTTAGCATCTCAAAATAGGAATATGAAATTAAGCTTTTTCTATTGTCTTAGAAGATTGAACAACTATTGATATCAGAAAACATAATGTACTTTTTTTACTTTCAACACAATTAACACTCATAATTATAAATTCCTCGTATCGGGCTCTATCAATACTGACATTGACTGATCTTGGCAAACACCACGAGCACACAAAGTCCAAAGTAGTTTTGTAAATGTCAGTGTATGACATCACCATGGGGAGTTGGTATCGTTCTCTACTGACAGAGTGGAAACTGTAATTAGAAATGAATGACAAGGTGCTTTTCATCTTTGATGAGAAAAGATTTTTGTGTCAAAATACCTCACTGCAGGAACACCTTTTCTCTAAGCATTTCTTTTTCTCAACACATTTTGTAAAATAATAACAGGGGTGGAGGGGAGAACAACACTATTGCACAGTGTTGCTAAGTGACAAAATAGCAGATGTTTTGCATTTCCAGATAACAAATGTTTGAATGCTATCCTATTGTGCACTTGACAGATACCATTTGGAGAAAAACAGTATATTAACTACTTGAAAAAAGAAAAAAAAAAAGTAAAATCAAGGGTATTAAATTTTTTGAGACCCTATTTAGGAAACATTTTAAAATTACTTGACACAAGTTAATTAGCTAGTTCAGTAATGTTTTTTAATGATTTAGTTACATGATAAATAACCATTTTAGGAAGATAAAGAACCTGAGTTATGTTTTCTTGTTTTCTTTAAATAGCAGAACACCTACCAGTTCAGTCAGTGGAAGTGGGACCAAACGACATTATGAATTTAGGGTGTTTAATAGTTGGCCTAGTAAATGTATTGATAAGGATTATAAAAACAATATTTAAACAAATAACGGTGGTTTTGCTAATTTAAAATAAACATGGTCTTTGAAGCACTAGATAAACACTGCAAAATGGCATAATCTGAAATTATGTAGGAAAGTACGCTATATCTTGATAGACAATCAATGCCCTAAATTTTTCTAAGTCCTGTAGATTTGCAAAAAATCTTGATTAGTTTGTTAAAGCCTGGAGAACACTCACTCTTCATAGCAAATATACACATTAAAAAATTAGATAATATATAGGTTACAACTTGAGCTTTCAGGTTTGCAGTTTATTTCTCCTGCCATTTACTTAAAATTTATAATTAGATAAATGCACAGAAAGCAGATTGGTTCTTCCCTGCCCCTTGAGATTTCTTCAGTTTAATGCCAGTGCAATTTTTTACATTGCTGGGAGTAATAAATGGTGAATTTGCAGTCTTGGAAACCTTTTTTTCTAGATGATTGTCACTTACTTGCTTTTTCTGCTAGACTCCGAGGGTCATTCTCCTTTCACTGAAAATCCATAAATTTCAGAAAAAAACATGAAATTTACTTCGTCATTATGCAGTTGATATAAATGTAGTTTGAAATTAGGGTATTTTCTGTGTAAATCTTTGCTGAAGAGACACAATTTAATTTTCATTTATTTGATAATTCTTTTTCACTGATGGAATTTGAATAAAGAATCTTTAATACATGTTTATAAAGCTCTAATACATTAATGCAGTGTTTAGAATTCTAATATGCTTTTCCAAATTTTTCTTACTGTTATACAATTATGAAGTACATAGTTATCATCTATAGTGCTAAAATCTGAACATATAAACATTCCATAAATTATTTTTAAAACTTCATATTGTGTTAATCACTCTGTTGAAACGAACAGCTAGTCAAATTAATTATCATTGCTTGAAAAAAATAATTGAATTTGTTTGTCTGTGCAAGCTATATCTGCCTGGAAGTCACGGGGAAGTTGTTGATGAGTTGGTAACACTATTCTGCCCACCACGACAGCTGGTGAAAATGTCCAAAGAACAGTGAACGGAAAAAAAAAAAAAAAGAAAATGGTGAAAATGAAGAAGAGGCCACTTCATAGCATGAAGTCTCTTCCATAGTTACCAAATAGAGAGAAAGGCAAGGTACTGGCTTCATGAACTCACCTTACTCCTTCATGACGGTGCTTGACAAAAAACTTTAAATAGCTCATTGTCACTACCACATCCTGCTTTGCCCTACTTTACTTTTAGGTGTTTTTAAAAGTGATAAAAGTCTGATAGTTTGCTCTAGACTTGAGAATTTTATTTTTTTTCCCCTTTGTCTTTTCCCCCCCCCCCTCTTTCTCATCCCATCAAGTGGGCACAGTTTATTTGAGAGGTGTTGCAAATGGATATAAATGTTCATGTTTATCTTATTTGAAGTTAGTGCTGCCCTTCCTGCGTGTGCAGGCAATGACAAACATATGTTATGGCTTATATAATAAGACACTCTATAGCCTTTGCATTAGGTATGCTGGGAAATAATTTAAAAAATGGTACTCTTTTCAAGTCAGTCTGATGTCTGCTTTAATGTCTATGCCAAACAATCTAGAGAAAATTTATCTGTATTTGCACAGACCTCCTTGGAAAAATTATGCTGAAAAACAGTCTAACTTTTAACTTCTCTAGAATTCTTGATGGTTTTGTTGTAAAACTTGATGATTTATTTTTGTATTTAGACCACACATAAGTTGAAAACCATGCTTGTTCTCCTAGAAACAAAACACGGAGATTTGTATTTCACATTACTAAAAAGGAACGACTGTTCTTGTGCAGGATTATGAATGGTAGTTTTGTATTTTAATACCTTTTTTTTTTTTTTAAATCTCTGTATCTCAGCTACTACTTGGTGTTGTCAGGGCAGTTCGGCATATTGATTTTTTTAAGATTTTTTTCTCCTAAATTAAAACTTCATGATTTAGTCCTAAAGGCAGGCAAATAAAAAATGTCTATTGTAGATAACCCCACAGTGTTCCAAACGGTACACACTTTGGAAGCTCTGACCAACCTTAGATTATAAGTATGATAAGGCAGGAGACCAGCATGGCTGAGAAAGGACCTCTTGGCTGGACTGAAATACAAGAGGGAAATGCATATGCAGTGGGATCAGGGACATGCATCCTGGAAAGAGCATAGGGGTTCTGCCTTGAAATGTGGGGATGGGATCAGAAAAGCTGAGGCACAGTTGGAGCTAAATTGAGGGAAGTGAGAAATAGTAAGAAGGGTATCTACAGTTACATTAGTCAGAAAAGGAAGAAAAATATTTTGTACACACAAACACACATACACACCATTAATGAAAAAGGGTATCTGGGAACAACTGATATAGAGGAGTCTGAGGTAATTAGGGTTTTGGGTTTTTTTTGTTGTGTCTTCAGCAATTGTTCTTCCCACATCTCTTGAATCCCTAGGGAATGGGGATTGAAGTACCATCCTTCATAGGAGAAGATCAAGTTCTAATCTGAGGAACTGAAACGTAAAGCAGTCTATGGGACCTGATAAGAAGCACCCCACGTTGCAGAGGGAATTGGCTGATACAGTTGCTAAGCCACTCTCAATCATTTTTAAAAAGTCACAGCTGTCAGGTTAAGTCCCTGGTGTCTAGAAAAAGCCCATTTTTAAAAGGGTAAAAGGAGGGCCCTGGGAACTATTGACACCTGTCATGCTTACTTCTGTGCTTGGGTAAATGATGGAACAGATCCTTCTGGAAGACATGCCAAGACACATCAATGACAGAGGTGATGAGACACAGCCAGCATGGCTTCACATGCCTGACCAGCCCAGTTGCCTTCTATGGTGGTGTGATTGTACTGATTGATAAGAGAAGAGCAACTGATGCCATCTCTCTTGACTTGTGAAGACCTTTCACATGGTCCCCCAAAACATCTTTCTTTCAGAACTGGAAAGATTTGGATTTGATAGATGCACTATTTAATAGATAAGGAATTAGATGGATGGCCACATCCAAAGAATTGCATTGGTGCTATGATGCTGGTGGCTTGACCACTTCAAAGTAAAGGTGGAGGCTGAACATTGTGCAGGCTTGCAGAGATCTGGATACACTGCCAAGAAAATTCTGGCAAGAGGAGCATTTCCTATATTCTCTGTCTGATCATAAATAGAAGAATTCAGTGTGCTTCAGCAAATACTGATTCAACCTTGTACACATGAGTTTAAAGGCTGTTATTTTCTCCTGATTCAAAAAATACCAAGGGAATCCTTTGCAGAGTTTGGCTGAATTAAATGCAAGGAGAAATTATTAGAATCTCTAGCCTTCATTTAACTTTCACTTTGATATTCTTATATGGAAGTCAATATCTTATTGTGGTAAAATATTTTTGTCCATGTTTGTCCCAAAGGTAGAGTTGAACAAAAGTACAATATTAAGCAACCATCATGTTACTCCTTCGTTTTTTGTAACAGTAATCTTAAAACAAACAAACAAGCAAACACCGCAACAGAACACAACACATTTATTTTGAAGGCAATGTGTTAACTTTTCGCAGATTAAATAATAAAAAAATTAATACATTTCTGCTTTGTATCATGAATAAATATGGTTTCAAGGAAAGTCATAGGAATATATTTTTCCAGAATTAGAACTTCAAGGTTATACGTTCAGCTTTTTAATAGCTTTTTAGTTAATAATAATAGGTAGAGTACAATATATTTTGACATGCTTGTAATTCATAACTTGAGTGTACCCTCATATTTTTCAAATGTGGTAGGAAAAAACTTCCATTTTTTTTCTCATCAAACGTATCCACATACGTATTTCCAAAACAGTGCCACGGCCTTGAATTCTTGTCATCTAACATGAGGACAGGAAGCTCTGTATTCCACCACATTTCATTATCATGTTTGTTGTTTGGTTTTTTCACGTTGGAAATACGTGCATTCATGTCACTGGGAAAATTACCTCAATTGGCTAAGTGAATATGTAATATAAAAATGGGTAATTGCAAAGTAATTACTACAAAGTTTTGTGAATAATTTTACCTGTTTTGTGAAGATGAAAATACAGCTTTCCAGAGATGATCCTGCAGTGCAAATATGAATGGATTCAAAGATTTGTAATGAGTGTTGCCCAGGGAATTGTAACAAAAAGTATAGTGGCCCTTGAAGGATTATGAAATTAGAAATCAGGTCAACAATTTTATCCTGCTGGGAAGGTTTCTGCAGCTTTCTCTTAAGACATACTCAAAACTGATGTTGAACTGCTCTATGTAATTGTAATAATAATTTATTAGTCTAAGTGCCTTTTGAATGTCTCTTTTAAGAAACTGACACTGTAAATAGGAGCCTGTGGGGTTTTTTTACATGCTAATGATTTTTGGAGATGTCAGATTCAAGTAGTTTTCTTCCTAGAACAGCAGGATTTTGGACAAAGCTTAATACTACTTCTGCATTGAATGGCTGGAAGACACTGACTGTATACTATGATTCCAAACATACCAGTTTTTCAAATCTCCTTATTTTCTCAATAGCTAAATGAGAGCAATTTAATTTGAATAGTTTTGGTATCAAGAGAAATGCCTTTTTAAAATCTAAGCATTCTGTATCAGTATTATTGGTTTTATCAGCCAAATTTATGTCTACATTAAAAAGAAAAGATCCTTATCTAAGATCTGAGTTAAAATCTACTTTCCATAAATCCATGCTGATTAGGATTAATTGCCTTCCTTTAATTATTAAGGACACTATCAGCTCTTTTGTATAATTCATGCTGGTTAACACAGCCTTGTCCTTCCTTATTAATTGAACTGTACCTGTTATTTTTCAACAGATTGGCACGTGGTTGATAAATTGATAATTACTTGGTTAATCCAGATGAAACTTCTTATCACAGCATGAACTTTGTTCTAAGGCTCTAGACTTTGTAGTGCTTCAAAGCTTGAAACAGAGCATCAGTAGACCAGACTGCTGTTTGGCTCAATTCTAAAACTGCTGAATTAAACCTGCACATCACAATTACTTTTGTTTATGAGTATCCTTATTTTATAACCACAACAGAAAATATTTCTTCATAATTTTAGAAAGGGGAATTTTTCATCTATCTTCTGAGAACCAAATTAAAATATTTAAACATCACAGAATCATAGAATTTTCAGGGTTGAAAGCGACCTTAAAGATCATACAGTTCCAACCCCCCTGCCATGGGCAGGGACACCTCCCACTAGGATGAGGTTGCTCAGAGCCCTGTCAAGCCCGGCCTTAAAAACTTCCAGGGATGGGGCTTTCACCACCTCTCTGCGCAACCTATTCCGGTGTCTCACCACCCTCACCTCTTCCTAATTTCCAATCTAAATCTACCCACCTCTAGTTTGTATCCATCTTGGTCTTATTACCACCTGACATCCTAAAAACTACCTCACCAGCTTTCATGTATTCAGATACTGGAAGGCTACAATAAATGCTGTTCAGAGCCTTCTCCTCTCCGGACTGAAAAACCCCAACTCTCTCAATCTGCCTTCACAGGAGAGGTGCTCCAGCCCTCTGATCATCTGAATATTGCAGGGACATCTCCCATACACCAGGCTGATTAAAGCCCCATCCAACCTGGCCTTAAACATCTGCAGGGATGGGGAATCTACAGCTCCTCTGGGAAACCTCTGCCAGTTTATGAGAGTCTCACCACTCTCATGGTAAAAAAATATTATCCCTAATATAAAATCTAAACTACCCTTTTCTTTTTCTTTCTTTTTGTGCTATGAAAATTCATAGAAAGTTTATTAATGGAAAAACTTGTTTAAAAAATATTTCAGTTTTTGCTGCCAAAGGGGATAAATTTTACTTTCTTGATCTGCTTTTGAACTAGACTGACTGGAAGTTTGAGAGGAGATGTGTCCTATCCCTCTACTTCTTTCCTAGTTTCCTCTAGAAACTAGAGGATCATGACAGATCCTTTCTATAGCCAGTAGAAAGCATTCAGTGGGACATTTTACAAAAGGGAAGCAGTTCATATAGAAGTATACCTAAACTACTGTCTTCAGAGGCCACTGGTTCAGACCAATAGGTTTTAAATGCGCTGACCATTGTTTGATTTTTTTCCTACTATATTTCTTGAAATATTTATGGAAATTTTAGGATATAAAATCATTAAAGATTGATCATTGTTGAAACTATGATGTTTCTCAGTGATATGAATTAATGTGAATTAATGAGATCATTAGTCCATTT
Organism: Heliangelus exortis; assembly: GCF_036169615.1. NCBI lineage: Eukaryota > Metazoa > Chordata > Aves > Apodiformes > Trochilidae > Heliangelus > Heliangelus exortis. The sequence goes on from NC_092422.1 coordinate 12,742,292, forward strand.
TTAAAACTGAAGGAGTTGCACATCAAATACTGTCAAATTTTATTTGAGTTAGATAGTGCTGTGTGTCATGGCTAATATGTTTGAGAAGTAAGATTTCCATCTATTTTTTGTCATGTCTGTTTATCCAGCCTGGACTGGAATTGGTAATGGTGACCCCTTAAAAGAGCACATAACACTGCTAATGCCAAATTGACAGTCAGTTCACCAGTGGCAGTGAAATAATTATGGCAAATTACAGTTTCCCCAAACTAGATAATCACTGAATGGAAAAAAAAAAAAAACAATAACAAAAAAAACCAGTGCTTCAACAGCACTGTATTTATTTAATGCTCCACACTTATGAAACAGTAATTTCTTCAAATTTTGCTTCAATTATCTGTAGCTGCTTATATATTTAATTTAATTTAACTCCAATTTTACTCAAGCAGGCTTTTCCAGAGGATTTCTTAGCAATGAGAATGCATCTTCAGTAGTGGTGATTCTGGAGACCTTGGAGACTGGCATCAGTACCACAGTTCACTGGTGCTGGCCCTGATACTTTATCATATTTGTTAATTCCTTACATGACAAAGTAAAATGCTTAAATTCATTCTTTATGAAACAGTATTAAAACAAGGGAGAACTTGGTTAATGGTGTTTTGGTAAATAATATGAATTTCTAGTCATACTTTCAGTTTTCATGGCTGAAGAAAAATATACAGATATTAAACTGACACAGTCTGTCCTCACTCTCAAAAGGGTGGAGTTGCTTGTTTTGTTTTGTTTTTTTTCTGCCATTGTTAGATCTGTTAAAATCTCAGTTTCAGGAGAGGTACTGCAACTCTAAGGTGAATAGGTAATGATTAAATGCAAGTATTCTACTTATTTCTTTGGAAACTCCAAATGTTCCTGAAGATATTACTACTCCTATCAAAGGAAATTTCAGATGTAAAGAAAGTAAGACGTGGTGCAATAGTTTCATAGGTGTTAGCAAGCAAAATGTCCTCTGCTGATCATAGAATCACAGAATTATAGAATTGGCTGGGTTGGAAGGGACCTCAGAGATCATCAAGTCCAACCCTTGATCCACTACCCCTGCAGTTACCAGACCATGGCACTGAGTGCCACATCCAGTCTCTTTTTAAATATCTCTAGGGACAGAGAATCCACCACTTCCTTGGGCATCCCATTCCAGTGTTTGATCACCCTCTCAGTAAAGAAATTCTTTCTAATGTCCAACCTAAACCTCCCTCAGCACAACTTAAGACCGTGCCCTCTTGTCTTGCTGAGGGTTGCCTGGGAAAAGAGACCAACCCCCACCTGGCTACACCCTCCTTTCAGGAAGTTGTAGAGAGTGATGAGGTCTCCTCTGAGCCTCCTCTTCTCCAGGCTGAACAGCCCCAGCTCCCTCAGCCTCTCCTCATAGGATCTGTGCTCGAGTCCCTTCACCAGCCTAGTTGCCTTCCTTTGGACCTGCTCCAGGACCTCGATATCCTTCCTAAACTGAGGGGCCCAGAACTGGACACAGGACTCAAGCTGTGGCCTCACCAGGGCTGAGTACAGGGGCAGAATCACTTCCTTGGACCTGCTGGCCACACTGTTCCTGATACAGGCCAGGGTGCCATTGGCCTTCGTGGCTACCTGGGCACACTGCTGGCTCATGTTCAGCTTCCTGTCAATCCAAACTCCAAGGTCCCTTTCTGCCTGGCTGCTCTCCAACCACTCTGTCCCCAGCCTGTAGCTCCCCATGGGGTTGTTGTGGCCAAAGTGCAGGACCCGGCACTTGGCCTTGTTGAACCTCATCCCCTTGGAATCAGCCCAACTCTCCAGTCTGTCCAGGTCCCTCTGCAGAGCCCTCCTGCCTTCCAGCTGATCAACACTTCCCCCCAGCTTAGTGTCATCTGTGAATTTGCTAATGATGGACTCAATCCCCTCATCTAAATCATCAATGGAGATATTAAACAGAACTGGGCCCAACACTGATCCCTGGGGGACACCACTGGTGACCAGCCGCCAACTGGATGCAGCACGATTCAGCACCACTCTCTGGGCCCGGCCCTCCAGACAGTTCCTAACCCAACACAGATGCCCTTGTCCAAGCTGTGGGCTGACAGCTTTTTCAGGAGAATGCTGTGGGAGATGGTGTCGAAGGCTTTGCTGAAGTCCAGGTAGACGACATCCACAGCCTTCCCCTCATCGACCAGGCGGGTCACCTGATCATAAAAGGAGATCAGGTTGGTCAGACAGGACCTGCCCTTCCTAAACCCATGCTGGCTGGGTCTAATCCCTTGTCCATCCTGCAGGTGCTGTGTGATTACACTGAGGATGATCTGTTCCGTAACCGTGCCAGGCACTGAGGATTGGCATGACATTTGCCAACTTCCAGTCATCTGGAATGTCCCCAGTGAGCCAGGACTGTTGGTAGATGATAGAGAGAGGCTTGGCGAGCTCTTCTGCCAGCTCTCTCATCACCCTTGGGTGGATCCCATCTGGTCCCATAGAGTTGTGGGGATCCAAGCAGCTCAGTAGGTCACTGACTGTTTCCTTCTGGATTACAGGGGGGCTGGTTAGATTCTTGTCACCTTCTAAAAGCTCCAGAAGCCAGCTGTCCTCAGGATAACCTGTCTTACTGTTGAAAACTGAGGCAAAGAAGGTGTTAAATACCTCAGCCTTTTCTTCATCTTTGACAACTATATTCCTGCCCATGTCCAGTAAAGAATGGATGTTTTTCTTGCCCCTCCTTTTGCCATTGATGTATCTGTAGAAGGACTTTTTTTTATCCTTCACAGAGCTGGCGATATTCAGTTCAAGTTGTGCCTTTGTCTCTCTAATTTTCTTTCTACACAACCTAACTATATTCCTAAACTCCTCCTGAGTAGTTAGCCCTTTTTTCCATAATTGGTAGGCCCTCTTTTTAACCCTAATTTCTTTCAAAGTCTCCCTGTTCAGCCAAACAGGTCGTCTTCCCCACCGGCTCGCCTTTCGGCACACTGGGACAGCCTGCTCCTGTGCTTTCAAAACTTGCTCCTTGAAGTACGCCCATCCCTCCTGGACCCCTTTGTTTTCAAGGGCTGTTTCCCAGGGTATACTCTGGACTAGTCTTCTGAATAGGCCAAAATCTGCCCTCCAGAAGTCCAACATAGAGGTTTTATTGATCCCATCTCCAGAGCTTCTTGCAAAGCACTGGTAAAATACAGACCTATACACACAGAATCACAGAATTGTCACACTTATAAAAGACCTCTAAGATCATTGGATCCAACTGTCAACATCCCCCCCTACAATAAAACATATATATCAAACTCTATTTTACACTTAGCGGCAGGATTGCTGTTATAACTTGTAGCCTGAAAGCTGACAAACTTAGGGTAGAGTATTCATGCTGAGGCCAAAACCTTTGCTGCTCAGTGTGTTGTTACATGTGTCATTTGCCACGAGAGGGATGAATTTGCTCTGGCTAAGTTCAGAGACAGGATTCAGGGAAACGTGTTCTTCTGCGTCTCAATACCAACTTTTTTTTGAATTATAATATAGTCTGGAATCTTATACATCTGCAGGATTTTGAGAAGATTTAGAGAGTAGCAAAGGATTAACGATCTGATTGCTGTGCATCTTTCTTAGGCAAGTATTTTGAGTGTATTCAAATATTTTGGAAGAGCTGATAATGAACATAGAGTTTTACTGAGTGCAAGAGAGGAAGACTACATGAGTAGAGTCACACAGCACTGATGGTCCTGCTTCAAATCTTTTTGTTGTTGAGAGCACCTTAACCTAGGTGTTCACAGGAAATCCAGGAAACAAAAACTGAATTTAGCTCCTTGAAAACTAAACATCAAAGGATTCCTGAAGCTGGGGATAGTGTTATTAGAGAGAAATTTGAAGAGGTATTTAGGCATCCATTTATGCAGAGATAAAAGGCTTATGAAACACTTCAGTGTCATAACGTTGTATTTAAGGGGCAAAAGAAAGAAAGTATACCATAATAGTGTGTATGTGGGGTTTTTTTGTTTGTTTGTTTTGTTGTTGGTTTTTTTCTTATTTTGTTTGTTTTGTTTTGTGTGCTGTGGAATATTGGGTTATTCTATTATTTGGACATAAGCTGAATGATAATAGCTGAAGAGCTGGTGATGACTGCAAGACATGATGATACATGTGCACTGCCTGTGTTTGTAGAGTGGCTGGGAAACAGGAGGAAGCTAAAGACCATTTTGTTAATTTTCCAGCTGCAGAATTGTGATGGGTTTAGTAAGAGCAAGCTTAAATACCTTCAGTAAATACTATTATCTTTTTATGATTTCGTCAACAGCATTCTCTTTATACTTCAGCATTATCTATCACTTTTCCTATTTTTGTTCTTTTGGGTTTAGGACAACCTATCCTCCTTCATTTTTAAGTATGAGGACAGTATTTGATTTTAACCAGAAGACTTAAATTGCAGAAATATAAGACTGAAAAGGATAACACAAGATCATTGCAAATTCCAGTCAACAAACTGGAAGGTTAGTTCAAACTTATACAGAAAATTTGTGCGATAAAACCAAATGTGTAGAGAATTCAGCAAAAGTGATGAGAATGATCTTAACAAACCTGACCTATGATGCTCATAGTAACATTTCACTTTTGATTTTGTTGCCTGAGGAGTAGAGTCAACAGGAGCAGGAATCTACCATCTATGAGATGAGAATGTCCAAGGAGATAAGCTGAGAAAATTATAATTTCAAGATTTTACCAGTCTTAAATTTTAATTATAGGGTTTTACGATAAGTCTGTCTTAACTTGTAGCTTATGACTATTTAGTTTTCCTGTTGCCTGCTGTGATAATATTCCTCAATGAAAATGAAAAACTGTGCACATACATCCATGACTGCTTCTTTCTTTAAATTCCAGCTACTCTTTCCTTTTATAAGAAGCACCACAATTATTTTTGTGCAACACTTGCAAAAACCTACAGAAAAAATACTTCTGTGTCAGTCATAAAGATTAAAGTATAATCATCTGCTTGTGAAGAAAAGAATTATATTAATGTTTATAATCCATCCTATTTTAGACAAAATATAACATTTCAGCTCAAAAATGTTCTCAAAGAAAAGAAAAAAAAAGTTATTTGCTCAAACATTTTGCTAAATATTTTAGTATTTTGGCTAGCTCTATTAGTGGTATAGATTTAAGAATATTTTCAAAGACAAATTGTAAGTTGGTCTTCATATACTTTTAAATATTCAGATACCACTAGCTAATCATCCTAATAGAATCTAGAAAACTATGGCAGATCTGCTCTTTGCTACGTCTTTTTTCCTAGTAGTCAGAATTGTTGAATTATGTGCCCAATTCAGTAGCAAGTATCTCTAGTTCCTAAAAAAAAGGTCATGAATTCTAAGGTACTTCAGAAGGATGAATTTAGTAATAATAATAATAATTAAGCATGGCCATCCTTCAATCAATCAATCAAATTAAATTTAATTTAATTTCAAATAAAATAACTTTATGAGAAAGATCAGAAGCAGAACATATCTAAAAGGGAGTTTGTAGAAGTTGGATGTTCCTCAGTGATGTTAAAATGCAAGAAAATATAAATCACAAACTATTTTTTGCCTCTAGGAATTTAAACAGATGAAGATTTTGAAACTCAAATGACTTTTTACCACTCTAGGGTTTCATTTACAAATTCCTTAGTGATTTCTTAATTAATAATGACATTTATAAGAACAATACCATTCCTTAATGCATCCCAAAAGTCTGTTTACTTTTGAGAACAAAGTGCAGTTTACTTTCAGGAATAGTTGTTATGATGCTATTTAAACTCCAGTAAGTCAAGTTGATTATTTTTAATTTCAAAAGGGCTCTGAGCAAAATTATGACTCAATAATCTAGCATATCAGGAAAAAAGTGTTATGGCAAGGAAATATGAAAATCTTGAGAAAAGGCAAGTAGCATGTTTGTCTCTGTGACACTTGTCTCTGTGACAACTATTTTTACAAAGTAAGAATCCTTATAAGTATTTCACAATACTTTCAAAAAACGTAAAACCAAACCTAAGTCTTGGCCAGGGCCAACACAATTACAAAAACTTCAAACAATGCTGCATTTAATTTGTGTTGACATATGTTTTGAATCGTTGCAAAAAACTCAAAAAGGTGGATTCTAGTAATGTCCAGAGTTGGATTTGGTTAAGTAATGCTTAAAAATGTTGAATAACCTAGTGAATCTTTTGCAACCAGTATTTTACAAGACTTGGTGAACTCACATGAAGAGACTGTGTCACATCAATTTTTCACATTATCTCAGCAAATTATTCAGGGAGAAAAAAATTTTAAAATCCTCAGAGTCCTCAAAAAGCTAATTAGTTATTCTCCTGCATGTCTTCTTTGCTCATTATTGCAGCTTTGCAATTTTTAATGGAAGACAGAAGTTTTTGTACATATTAAAAGTGGCTGAACATATTCACAATTATGTGCTAAATCAGTGTTAACTCTCAATGCACTATAAAAAGAAGAAATGGGAAAAGAAATTCTGTTGCAACTGTCTCTGAGTTATGTTTCCTTTGCATTAAGGTGGCCAGAAATAGCTTTCTTGTACCCCTCTAAGTATGAATGTGAAATCTGTTATTGGGTTTGGTTTTGTCTTTTTTAATTGATCTGCTTCATGTTCTTTTCATAAACCTGCTTCTTAATCTAAGCATGTAAAATTTAACTTAGCAACTATATCCCTGATATAAATATATACACAAAATATGTGTAACATTTGAAAAAAATCTGATAATAATTAGAATATGTAACCAAGTGTTTCATCACATACATGTAGATAGGCTGCTATGCTTGAAGAAAGGGCAGATGAAATGGTGTGTTTTAGATGAATGATTGCAAGGGCACAGTTGTTTTTTGATATAGGATAGTGTCTAAGTGGAACACTCTGGATTATTTTTACTTTATTTAAAAGGATTGGTGTCAATAAAGATCTACAAAAAAAAAAAAAAAATTAAAATTATCTAAAACCCCCATTTTCATTACTTCAAGATTTTTTTTTTATTTTCAAATTTTAGCATCTCAATAATTCCTAAGATATTTTATTAATTTTTCACTTGGTTCTAATTTTTAGTTATGTAAAAAAATAAATAGCAAATAATACTTTGAAGTTGTTTTGGTCATGTTTTGAGCTTCTATTTTACTGTATTTTCTTCTGATGTCTTTAATTTGGACGTATTCAACAGAACAACTGAGAGATTTATGTATTTGCTTGTTTGTTTTGCTCAAAAATTGCATCAGTGCTTAAAGAAACATTAAAGTGAGACTTGGCAGTGTTAGCTGATGAGAAGCTCAACATGAGCCAGCAATGTGCCCTTGCAGCCCAGAAGAAAACCAACTCTATCCTGGGCTGCATCAAAAAAGTGTGACCAGCAGGTAGAGGGAGGTGATTTCTCCCCTCCCCCCCCCCTCCACCCACTCTGTTCTCATGAGACCCACCTGGAGTACTTTGTCCACTTCTGTTTCCCCAACACAAGAAGGACATGGACCTCTTGGACCCAGTCCAGAAAAGGGCCACAAAGATGGTCAGAGGACTCCTATGAAGACAGGCTGAGAGAACTGGTGGTTTTTTCTGCCTGGGAGACCTTCCGATGCCTGAAGAGGGCCTACAAGAAAGCTGGGAAGGACTTTTACAAAGGCTTATAGTAATAGGATGAGGGGCAATGGTTTTTAATTGAAAGAGAGTAGATGTAGATTAGATATTAGAAAGAAATTTTTCCCTATGAGGGTGCTGAGGCACTGGAACAGGTTTCCCAGGGAAGGTGTAGATGTGTTCAAGCTGTGGATAGGACTTCAACTAACTTGATCTAGTGGAGGGTCCCTTCCAACCTAAATCATTATATGATTCTATTTTTCTATAATTTACTTATGTAGACATCGCATTGACCAGAATGAACATCCCCCATCTACAAACACCAAAAGATTTCATTATTAAGAAAACTTTAAGAAAGTCAGAAAGAAATAATAAGTTGGCATTGTAATTAAACAGTGAAAATATGCCTAACTGTATAAACAATTGGTGATACATTTCATCTAATGTCATGGAATAAACAACCCCAAAACAACTTCAGAAAATACATCCTGTACCATAGAGAACCTTTGAATAGGTTTCCTTGTCAGAATTATGTGTATTGTAACAGCATCGAATAGGTTTCCTTGTCAATTATTCTTTCCTGTTTTCCTCTTGATTTTGATTGCCTTTCCTCTTTTCCACCTCTACAATTGCTACAGGAGCTCCCTCTGCATCAAATTCTATTGACGAATGCAGGCAGTTTTTCCTTTATTTCACTCAGAGATGATGTCTTTAGAAAAATTCAATGACACCAAAGTGTAGACTAATAATGCCTGATAGTGAAATAGTTCACACATCAATTTTATAAAGACATTTTAATTTCTGAAATATTCAAAGATTACAATAGTCACAAATATGCCCATGGTGCTGTGTGCCTTTGGGCTAGAATATTGCAATGCACTCCCTTTAGAGCTGTCCTTGAAAACCCTCAAATATTTTGTCTAGTGAAGAATGGTGAGGCATAAGTCCTTGAAGGCATGCCACTAAAAGAGCTGGAGACATCCATACTCCTCAGGCCTTGTTTGTTGTTCAGGGTCATTCAACTTGAATGCAAATAAGAGAAGTAAGGAGTTTGCCTGACAGAACTTATAATCAAATACTGTGGTTCTCACACAGAATCACAGTGTTAGAATTTGGAAGGGACCCTGAGAGATCATTGAGTCCAGCCCCCTGCCAGATAGGATCACCTACTGTAGGTCATACAGGAATGAGTTTTGAGTGGGTTTTGAATATGGGTTTTGAATGTCTCCAGAGAAGGAGACTCCACAACCAACCTGGGCAGCCTGTGCCAGTGTTCTGTCACCCTCACACTGAAAAAGCTTTTCCTTATGTTTCTGTGGAATCTCCTATGCTCTAACACAGGAGATTCCCCTTGTCCTATCATTGGTCATCACTGAGAAGAGCCTGGATCCATCCTTCTGACATTAACCATTTGTAAACATTAATACTCTCATTCTTCTCTTCTCCAAGGTGACCCAGCTCCATCAGCCCTCCCTCATAAGGGAGATGTTCCACTTCTTTAATCAACTTTGTGGCTCTGAGCTGGACTCTTTCAAGCAGTCCCCTGTCCTTCTTGAACTGAGGGGCCCAGAAGTGGACACAATACTCAAGATGCAGCCTCCTAAGTGCAGAATAGAGGGAAAGCAGTAGGTCTCCTGAATTATTAACCACAACCCTTCTAACACACCCCAAAATTCCATTGACCTTCTTGGCCATGAGTGCACATTGCTGGCTCATGATCACCCGTCTGTCCCCAGATACCTTTCCTCTACACTGCTTTCTAAAGTTTTGTTGAGGTTTTGAAACTCTACTATGAACTGATGATGAAATATTATTGAAATATTGATGATTAAATATATTAAAAATAATTAAATATATACAGAGAAAACAATACCCCCTCTCCCCCAATAACGCTCATGTCACCACCAAGGCTGCAGGGCAGCCCTAGGAAAATCCAGGCTGAACTCCTGGAGTCAGCAGCAGTTGGGAGCTGGAGGCAGGAGCACACAGGTTCATGCTGGCACAGGTTCAGGATCAGGACCACAGGTAGACAGACAGATGCAATCCTCCAAACAAACAGGAACAGGTGAAGAAGGGCAAAGGGAAGAGTGAAGGGTGAAGGTGAAGGCAAAAGAGTTTAACCCCCGTGATCCTTGAAGTTTATACTGGGTATGACACGTATGGCCTGGAATACTCTGTTTGGTCAATTTCGGTCGCCTGTCTTGCCCACTCCTCCCTAAGGAGGGTTGTAGGTGTGACCTCTTTACTCCTTTTCTTTTTCTGAAGCATAAGATGTTCCTCAGAACTGAGCAGTGGCCTTGGTCCTGCAGACCATTCTCTAGGCATAGCTATAAACATTGAGTGTTATCATTCCTAGCAGCAGTCACTGACTGAGAAACTTGCTGTTAATTTCAGCAAGTACATCTACTTATGAGAAACTTAGCTGAAAGCAAAATTAGAAAATAGAAAATTACTTCTATCCTGGCCCAAATTGGGACATATTTATTCAATATATTTATATAGAACAAAACCACAAAGGCCACAAAGAATGAGGTTGCAAAGAGTTTCATCCATACCAGATTTAATTCAATGGGAGAGGGCACAAACTCTGTAAGTAATTCTGAATATATAATTTGTGCATGAAATATGCTTTTTTTAATTACCGCACAACTCTGAAGGTATGTAGTTTTTAAATAGTGCCTGTTAAAATACTTAATTTGTATATTGGGTCAAAAAAGCAGGGATTTTGAGAAAGAGGACCATGTAGATGAGGAAGATGAGGCAAGAAAGGAGCTTGCCAGACCATGTCATGTGGGCGTTAGACTGCTCTGTATCTAAAATAAGGCTTCACTAGCTTTTCTAGATGTCTTCAGAGCAGAGAAAAACCAATTAATGTAAACTATGATAGCTATAAAACAGTGATTTATGTCTGGAAGTCAAACTCTGACTCTCTCCTTCCACTTAGCACTCACTGTCTGTATTAGCCTCTCAGACTTAAACTGAGAGACACTGAATTTGAAGATTAATCTTTTGCTACAGATGATCTCCCTAGCAAGGAATTAGTCTATTGCTAAAATATATACTTTTTTTTAAACTGTACTCCTCCAAAATTTCATAAAAGCTACAAGTTTCTAGCACAGGAAATAAAGCTATAAAAATATGTTGGTTGGGCTTCTGCTGGTTTTTCTGTTCGTTTTTTTCGGAAAAGGGATACTTGAAATGCCCTCCCTGGGTTACAATCGGCAAAGTTCTCATTACTGGGAACTTTAAAATGCATGCTGATCTGCAAAACAGAGCATGAGTGATGTGAACATTACTTATATAATTGGTTTTATGCATACTACAATCACATACTGGCTTTAAAATATACCCCCTTGGTGTGTTCATTATATCCATCTCTCATCCAATTCTGCAATAGATATTTGCAGTAATTTATCACTGCTTATTATTAGAAAGAGGAATTAATATGAAGCAGCATCGCATATTTTAAAAGGCTCGCATAACTGTCCCAAGAGAACATAAGTGTTAAAATACAAAGCATGATCAAAATCTCCCATTTCTCTTACTAACTTCTGCAGATTCAACAGAACTGACCTGCTGTCATGTTTTCCTCCTTTTTTTTTTTTTTCCTTTCTTTCCATTTATCTCTGCTTAGTCAGTAGTGATCGGAAGTGAAACCAAGACTCTTAAAATGTTAATTTGGGCTTTGCTGCCAATTGTGTGATTAATTATTAAATTTTGCTTCCATTTAAAATTATTTATGAGTTTTTATGATATCTAAATGTATATATTTTAAATTATTGTGCATCTTATATAGATCTTTAAAGGAATATTTAATTGTATGAAGGTTTAAAGATGGAGATAAATCTCCTGTAAGGCATAAAAATAGGATGAGTGGCAACTTCATAATTTAATGCTGTCCTAAAATTTTCTTATCAGCAGTTCTTGGCAATATAAAAATTGATAAGTTTGATGCTACTAGGTAATGTACTTTTTCCTATAAGTCATCTTATTCTGATTTACCCTTAAGCTATTCTGTGCATGGAGGGTGTTAATCTCTTGACTTTATTAATAAACATATTAATGAATCAAAAGCAGTCCATCCATAACCATGGTTAGTAAAGGATGACCATGACTTATTTAGCTGTTTATATTACCCAAAACACCTCAATAGCCGTTTTGTAGCAACAAACTGAATATTCAAGTTTTGAATCAGTGCAATACTGGATGCAATACCAGATATATCCAGAAACCCAGGGCACAGTATTTCTGTTTGCTCTAAATCGATAACCTCTTATTGCACTATTTCTCAATGGGGCTATTTGCTGCAGCAGCTCTTCCTACTGCTCTTCTGATTGCAAACTAGCTTGCCTCAGTGCTTAAGAGTGATAAGAAAGGAGGAGATCCTCACTGGCAAACTGCAAAAGCTTAGTAGGGATGTGAATAAAAAAGCTGTGTATTATAACTTCCTCCTAGGAGGGATGTTGGGGCTGCAGTTTGATATTCCCAGGACCACTGTCATACTAGGAAGCTAATTACACTCATGTCATTGTCTTTTTGAAGAACCAGTAATGAACCAGATATCTCATTTAGGTATTTTTTTCCACTGTATTCATCAGTGTAGACATGGAAGCGTCCATGGAGAAGGCTGTTTACACAACAACATTTGTGCTGTGGGTGTAATCGCTGTATATTATTCACCTAGCAGCAGGCTGCTGCCATGGAGAATTGTTCCAACTCTTTTTCACTCCCTCCTAGACAGACAGTGTTGTCTCATTTCCACCAAAGTTAAAAATAATTTATACACAGGTAAATTAAACCATCAGATTATTTGTAAAAAGAACTCTTTACAAACCAAAAATAAAAGCTTTTCTTCAGGTCCCCTTAAATCTCACTTAGATAAAATGACAGGAAGAGTGAAGGACACCAGCACTGTTTGACATCTTTGTTGGCAACATGGAAAGTGGCATTGAGTGAATTCTGTGCAAGTTTACCAATGATAACAATCTCTGTGGTGCCACCAACATGCTGGAGAGAAGGGAGGCCATGCAGAGGGATGTTGACAGGCTTGAGAAGTGGGTCCATGCCAACCTCATGAAGTTCAACAAGCCCATGTTCAAGGTTGCACCTGGACTGGGCCAACCCCAAGCACAAATACAAGCTGGGCAGAAAATGGACTGAAAGCAGCCCTGAGGTTGAGTGCCTCCTCACTTGGAAATACTGGTCGATGAAAAGCTCAACATGAACCAGCAATGTACACTTGTAGCACAGAATAACGCCAAAAGTATCCTGGGCTGCAGGAAAAGAAGTGTGGCCAGCAGGCCAAGGAATGTGATTCTCCCCTTCCACTCTTGTGAGACCCCACCTGAAGTGGTGTGTCCAGTTCTGGGGCCCCCAACACAGGAAGGATGTGGAGCTCTTGGAGCAACTCCACATGAGGGCCACGAAGATGATCAGAGTGCTGAAGTACCTCTCCTCTGAAGACAGGCTGAGGGAGTTGGGGCTGTTCAGCATGGAGAAAGCTCCAGGGAGATCTTACAGTGGCCTCCAGTGCCTGAAGGGAGCCTAGAACAAAGCTGGGAATGGACTTTTCACAAGGGCGTGTAGTGATAGGAGAAGGAAGGATGGCTTTAAGCTTGAAGAGGGTAGGTTGAGATTAGATATTGGAAAGAAATTCTTTAGTGTGAGGGTGTTGACAGACTGTCATGGGTTTCCCAGGGAAGTTGTGGCTATACCCTCCCTGGAATTGCTCAAGGATGAGTCTTTGATTAGCCTGGTCTAGCAGGAGGTGTTCCTGCTCATGGCAGGGGGGTTGGAACTAGATGATCTGTTAAGGTCCCTTCCAACCCAAACCATTCCTAAGATTCTATTGTACTGCTGCTGTCAGCCAACAACCAAGTTCTGCTGCAATTTGTATAATGTAAAGTCACCCTGAGTTACCCAAAAGAAAGAAACAGGGAGTTTATACATTCACAGTGTAAGGAATGGGCACTTCATCTGTCACATATAAGAACTGATCTGGTCTAAGAAAAAATTTCTGTTTCTAAGGAAGTGAAAGAAAGAATGGATCATCAAATTCACACTGAAATGAAAGAGAACTAATTCTAGAAAATCAGATTAAATATCTAGACCCTTTGAAAGTCTCCAAAATGGAAATTAATTCTAAAACCAAATCTCTGTTACCAAGACAATATTTTCTTTCTGAAACTAAACCTGGCATACAAGATGTGGAGAAAAATATAAGCCACAGATACTGAAGTCCAAATCATGCCTGCTAAAGAAAGTGATTTTTTGTTTTTCTATCTGTGTCAGCAGCTATTGTATTTGCTTAGAATAATTTACTTGTTTGACTTTAACAAAGCTTGAGATAAAAATGATGTTCAGATAACCTACCAATAGCATGTTTCTCACTGAAGAGCATGGTAAATCCAGAAATCTGGATGCGTGTCTTCAAGTACCTGCCTAAAAGGGACTGGAGAGTTTTTGTGTATAAAATACATTGGTCCTGGTGAGGAGCTTGTGTTACATGGATAAAGATCAAATAGAAAAGTGTCAACCAGAAGTCTGTCTGGAATCTATTCAAGATACAGGAAAATATGCCAGAATTCTTAGGTTCTTTAAATAGTGTATCACAATATCTAGAAACATTTTGACAATAATTCAATCAGAAAATGATGGTCTCTTAAAACTGTTTGGGCTGAGGGTTATTTACCAGCTTGCAATAGTTAGGTTTAACCACAGTGATTATTAATCTAATGATAATTTGTATAGAAGCTGTACATGTATCAAGAGTTTTCTGGAAAGAGAAATACAGTTTTGTGTTTTCTTTTATCCATATTTGATGCACTAATCAGTATAGATTCCAAAATCTACAACACATTTATGCTATTCTCTCCATGGAGAAATAGAGGTTGTTTTACGTATGAGGTGACATTTATAGACCACCACACATCTTTAAGTAGTAATGAAAAAGAAGTGAAGCTAAATCAGGACTTGTATTTTAGTCAGTGGTAAAATAGAAATGAGAAAATGAACTCTAACTGTAGTTTAAAGTTTCTGTAACATACAAACCCCAAAAAAAAGTAATTAGAAAAACATCTTGCAAGACCAGAGCCAGTTGAACTGAACAGTCATCATTTGGAGCATGGAGATTCATCTGTGTCTTTTACTTTTGAAAGTAAAAAAAGAATTTTTAAATAGGCATGGCAAATACTTGCCCCTTCTGTTCTCAGGTGTTGGGGGGTTTCTTGGGTTTTTTTTTTTCTTTCTTCACACTTTACTCCCTTGTCTCATATTTCAATGAACTTTACAGACAGAAGATGGAGACAATGGTGAAAAGTTGAAGATGCTGAGAAAAGTATTTGGTTCTTTTGGACTATACATGAAAAGAGAGTGTGTTATGTGATATATTCTTGAGATAATCAAAGTGAAAATGGTTTTAGAGATTCCAGTTTCACAGAAGATTATAGAAAAAACCAAACAAAAATCCCAAATTAAATCAATGGGATGAGATAGTACATTTGAAAAAAAGAAGAGTTGTAAGATTATAATAGAAAATTCCTTATTTCTAAATCAAACGTGATTTATGTACCTGATTAACACTGCATTTAAATGACCTTATTCCTGGCTGAGACTTATCACAATTTGTTAGCATTAGAATGGTAAGTTTTACATATTTTGCCTGCATAAAAATGCAAGACATACAGATGTAAAGATTGTAGAAATATAACCTCTAATAAAATATAACAACATCCTTATTGGCTGATGTTCCATTAAATTTTCCTGTAGTTCATCAGCAAGTAAAATGCATTCTGATTCAGCCTTCTGTGCTTTGTGCCTTTTAGGAGGTAAGTATTGCTAGGAGAAATGGTCCTTTTTAATTCATAGCAAACACCAGCCCTCAGAGTAAGCAGTTTATCTACTGTGATGCTGAAGCATCTGATCCGTTCTAGGTTACTTATAGAGGTATATCCAAACTTACTGAAATATTAATTTTTATGTTAGAAATACCATTCCTCAGTCATATAACTGTGTCCAAGGAAGGCAAAATTTTACAATGTGAGGTGATTACATTGATTAGAGTCCTTACCCAGAATTTCCAGAAAAGACTCAGCATTTAAGATATACATTCTAAGTCCAAGGACTTATGTGATCAGCAGTCTGAGCGCACATAGGTTGTCAGCCTCTTAAAAGTAGTACACTGTTGTAAGTATTGAAGTACAAATCTTTTATAATAACCTACAGATTTTATATTCTTTCTCTTCTAGAATTAAACATTTTCTCATCTATAGTTGAAGGTAAATAGGTTGAGTTTGCTTGTTTTCTTGCTGAGCCTTAGCATTTATCTTTTAAAAGTCTTTATTGTCCCTCTACTGCTGCCTCTACAAAGTCTACAGCAGGATTTTGGAAAGCTTGGGCTGGCTCTGGACAGAGCCATGCTTCTGGCTCTGTCTGAATTATGTAATGTACTTCTTTAGAGCTTTGATTCCCTTTCCTGGTTTTCTCTCATATTCACTTTTAAGAAAATAGTTGCATGCTGACAGTTGTCACTTATATACTAAAATACCTTATAACTGATGCTCTTGCCTTAAAGTGAGTGTTGAATGAAACGGGAAAAGTACTTGTGCAGCAAACAAATCAACTTTTCATCATAAATTTGACATGCATCACAAATTAATGGAGGCAATTTCTATAGTAATAATGTAATTCCTGGTAGAACTGCAGCTGTCTATTCAGGTGCATTCAATCTCTGCTTGATGGGAATAATTACCTTCCATCCTCGCTGGATAATTGCCTTTTGATTGAGGTCATCATAGCAATCAAATCCGTGAGAGGCAGAAATCATTGCCGGGGTGAAGAAAAAAGGGGGAGAACAGTAGAGACAAGAACACATATTTCAGAAGGGAGAATTAATAAAGAGAATTTCCTTGTATTTTACTTCTTCCTTGTTTGTAGTGATATTTAAAATGATGTGATTATGAGAAATTAGACAGTTAAATATGCTAAATTCCATGTCTACTTATTATTTTTTTTTCCTCCAAATGAAGGGTCTTATTGTGTCAGTCCTTGAATAGAGAATTTTCTAATTGCAAGCTTTGAAAACAGTTTGCCTTTGTGAGTGCCTGTCATCTGTTGGAACTCTATTTTTTATTTTAGTTGTTTTTCTCCCCCTGTGCTTGTTGTTTAAATCAATGAATTTAGTTGCTTGGAGTTTTGCCCTGTGTCTTTATATTCTAGTATTTGTCAGTACTGGAGATTGCTTTCACCTGGTTAATGACTGGACAGAGATACAGCTTAGAATTCCATTTATTGTTCTTTCTAGCTGTTCCGTCAGTCTAATATTGTCTGTAACGAAGATAACAAACCTATTAGTTGAAAGTTTCAGCCCTGTATCCCTCAATTGTACTGAAAAATGAATGTTTTACAAATTATGAGGAAATGTTGGAAGATACTCATACAATATATTTTTTTCTTTCATATGAATATTGAGGCAGCAGGGAGGTTGCTTTAAAATATTTTTATATTTTTCATCGTGAGTAAAAATATTTGTGATTTCTGTATGTAACAAGGAATTAATCTTCTATCTAGAATAACTCGTCAGAAATCCCCATCTGAGCATTGAGCTATTGACCATTATCCTCTGGCTGCAACTATCCAACCAATTCCTCATCTACCAAACAGTCCACCAATCAAATCCCTATCTCTCCAATTTAGAGAGAAGGATGTTGTGCAGGATCATGTCAAAAGCCTTACAGAAATCCAAATAGATGACATCCATACCTTTTATTTTTTCCACCGTTGTCATCACTCCACCTTAGAAGGCCTCTAGGCTGGTCAGTCAAGACCTTGGTGAATCACACAATTGTCATAGTTGGATAAGACCTCAAAGATCATCACATCCAACTGTCAACATCAGCCCTCCCTCCCAATAAAAGAAATATAGTTATCAATCTGTATCACCATGCCCATTAGAGTTCTGAAGTGCCTCATCTACATGTGTTTTAAATACTTCAGGGATGGTGATTCCACCACCCCCCTGTGCATGGTGAAGTCATGCTTGCTGTCTCAAATGACTTCCCTGTCCCTCATGTGCCTTAGCATAGCTTCTAGGAAGATCCATTTCATGATATTCCCAAGCACACAGGTAAATCTGACAGGTCATTTGTTCCCAGGCTCCTCCTTTCTACCTTCTTTTAACGGGTGCAGTGTTTTCCTTTTCCGAGTCATTGGAGACTTAAACTGACTGCCATGACTTTTCAAATATCATGGAGAGTGTCTTGGCAACTACATCATCGAATTCCCTCAGGACTCTGGGATGTATCATGCCAGGTCCCATATGTATATTTGGGTTCCCCAGGTGGTCCGAAACTGATCTCCTACAGCTGGAGGGACTTTGCTCCCCCGGTCCCGGCCTGTGGTCCGTCTGCTCAAGCAGTGTGAGAAGGGAGAATGTCATTGAAGACAGAGGTGAAAAAGTTGAGTACTTCAGCCTTCTGCTCTCCTATTATGAGTATTCCAGTCTCACACATCAGGGAGAGAGGGTACATTTTCTTTGACCTTTTTTTTTGGGCTAACATGCAGAAACTCACTCTTTGCCACCCTTATCACCCTCAGCTCCAGCCGCACTTTGGCCTTCCTGGTCCCATCTCTACACAATCAGTCAGTGTCCCTAAACTCTTCCTAGAATACCTGTCTATGCTGCCACTGCCTATGCAGTTTCTAAATGCTTTTTAGTTTGGCCTGCAGGTCTCAACTCAACCATGCTGGTTTCTCACCTTCCTTTCATGGCTTCTTATACCTGGGGATCAAGAGCACTTCTGTGCTCTATGGAAAGTTTCTTTCTAGATCTACCAGCTCTCTTCTGCTCACTTGTCCCTGAGGGCAGTTTCCCAGGGGGTCCTATTGACTAACTCCCTGAAGCACTGGAATTTCACTTTCCTAAAATGCAGGGTCCTGACTTTACTCTTCACGAATACAAAGGAGAGACTTACATCCAGTGCAGCCTGATGTCTTTATTTCTGACTGCTGTAGAAGAAAACAGATTCTGGCCGTTCTGTTATTTCCTTCATACAGTAACAAAAAGTGTGTCCCACAGACAGAAAATGCCATCCATTCTTGGTAAAGCAGGTCTCTGGGTATTTCAGATGTCATACAGAATCAACTCAGATGATCCATGCTCAGGCTGGTAAATTTACTCTTGCTGTTCATTGAAAGATCACAAGGTTAAATTTTTTGTGTATAAGTGTGTTACATTCTATTTTAAATTGCAAATAAAACTAATTAATTTGTAATGAGGATGGACTTACAGTAAATATTGAAAGAGTTCAGGGACATTTTTCTTACATTGCTTCAGATAAGGCTACATGATAAATTTTCATGGGCCTGCTTTGCAAACCTATTATGAAGCTTCAGATGACAAATATGGTGTTCTTGAACTAACATTGAATTAACATGAGCAGGTGATTTACAGTTTTCAGTGACTTCTCAAAAACTTGCTAATCGTCAGAATCTGGTTTTGCAAGAGTCAGGAAGAAAAACCTGTGAAGCGGTATTTACTTTTGTTATTAAAATGTTTTTTATATAAAATGGATACCTTAAAACTAGAAGCTCACATTATTTCAAATGGTGTAATGAGTGACTATATACTTTATGCATTAAACTGATCTGTTATTTTAGTGATTCTACAACACAACTTCTCTTCCAATAAGAAACATTATGACTGAGATATTTCTATTATTTTTACTAAAGAGACAATCTAAAAATTATAGTCTAAATCTTCATTCTAACTTGTTAAACATGTTAGAATATATGCATTTTTTTTCCACAGTAGTGGTTCATAAAAGCTGCCTTAGTACTCATCTGAAAATGGAGCTAAAAGGAACAGCAGAGCAATGCATTGGTTTGCTGATAATCCTTCTGTATGAAACTAGAATACATATTTTTATTTGCTAATCCTATTTACAGGAGATAAAGCTCCATGCTTCGGTACACTGCCAGCCATGAACTCTTTGGTGTTTGGCACAATAATAGTGCTTCCTGGGCAAGTGGAAACATTGTCCTGCTCCTTTAAACAACCTAAATAAATTGGCTCTCCCTACCACACCTGGGATCATGGAATATGTTGTACTTTTGGGGTGAACACAGAATAATGATGGTGAGTTCCAAAGTATTGCCTAAACTAGTCAGAAAGACAGATGCAAATGAGAGAAAGGCTTTTTAAAAGCAAAGTCAGGGTTTGTTCTGAGATAGACAGAGTAAGGCTGCTGGAGAAACTATTGGATTTGATGGAAAAACACAGAAGAGATCATGGTGAGTGACAGTTGGAAGAAAAAAATGTTTGGAAGCTAATGGTGTGGAAATGAGGTAGGTTCAGCAAAGCTCTGTGTGTAACAGAAAGGAAATTGTTGCTGGTAAACAGTAACTGTGGCTGAATGCACAGGATGCACAGCTGGCTGCTGTAAGAGGTTTCTTGCTGCTTCTTCAAGGCAGTTACTCTTAGTCACTTTTCAGTCAAATGGAGGGGCCACTGTAATAAGACCATCACAGCGTGTACATGGTGTTGTCACTTGCATGTGGAAGACAAGTTCTGTAGAAAAATAAGAGGATAAATGAGTACTGACATGGTCTTCCATGGGACAGAAGAAAATTTTCTTTATTAGCCTCCTAAGAAAAACCATGCCCCACTCCTGTTTTTTACCTTGTCTTCAATAGCTACTTGAGCTTAATTTATCGGTCTCCATTGGTCTCTGTTGTTGGTGTTTAATTTTATTGCTTGAAATTAAACTATGAGCTCTTTGGAACAGGAACAAATGTGCCTGAACCATGCCCAGCAAAACAAGGTTTTTTTTGAAGTTTCTGTGGAATGTTGCTTTGGAAGTTCTGCTGGAATTATAAGCAGAAGCTGTACAGTTTTTGAGAAAACTTTGACTACAAAAAGCCTTACTATACTTGGCAGGATGACTGTAAATTGTACCCCAATTTTTTTGTTTTTCTTTTTTATCTTTAAGAATTTAGATTGAAATTGTGTGGGTAGAGAAACATTTTTCTTATCCAAGAGAAATGCAGCTTTGATCATGAGATGAAAATGGATATGTGAAAACTGTGCTGTCAGCACTTATTCATAGAAAGAGATTGAAAATTTAGGACATGAAACTGCCTTATGCCTTAATCCCTCACAGGCTGAGGTGAATTACTTGATAGTCAGAGTGGCAGAAAATGTTGTTATCCTTTCTCTTGAGTGCAGACAGAAAGTGAATTAAATGACTGAGAACAATGACTTGAGCAATTGAGCTGTACTGATGTTTTATTAGGTTAAAAGGTTAATGCTGGACATCTTATTCCATGCAGTCCTGACTGCTTCCTAATACAAGATGGTTATCCACAGTTGACAGCAGTAAAATCTCAGGAATATGAAAAGAAATGTGAATGAAAGAGAATTCTTATTTTCAAAGTGCTGAGCTTTATGAACTTATAAATATTTAATAAATCTACGGAAAATACAAATTTACTATTGCTTTTAGACTCTAAGGGCCAGCCAGCTAAAACAAAGAATGATAATGGTAGATACGAATTACTCTGGGTTTATGGCCAAAAATTTTGTATTCAGGATACATCCAATGTACTTGTTCATAAACCAGTTTTTCCTGATTTTGTTTGAAATACCACATAAGTATCACATGTGTTGTTATCTTGATAGAAGTATTGAACTTTAAAATATTTTTCATCTTTTACAAATATTTAGCAGCAGTAAAAGCCTGAAAAATGTCCTTTTTGTTCTTATTTGGAATATGTGGTAAAATTGTATATGAACAGCAAAAAACATAAGCAAACTAAAAATAACTCAGTTAATGGAAATCATAAAAGGAGTCATTATGTGTTTGCATAAAAAAGCATACATACAAATGTGCATACTCAAAAAACTTTGATTTTTTTTCTAATTGAACATAAAAGGAATCAAGAAATTATACTTTCAAAAGCCAGTCTAGTTCTATTAAACAGAATGAATTATCTTGTGGAGTTTTTCTGCTAAGAATTATATTAGGACAGAACCTCTGCATCTTGAGTACTGTGTTCAGTTCTGGGCACCTCACTATAGGAGGGACACAGAAGTGCTGCAGAGTGTCCACAGAAGGGCAACAAAGCTCCTGAAGGGCCTGGAGCACAAATCCTGTGAGGAGAGGCTGAGGGAGCTGGGGTTGTGTAGTCTGGAGTATGATGAGAGGAGACCTTATGGCTCTCTTCAACTGCCTCAAGGGAGGTTGGAGAGAGGAGGGAAACAGCCTCTTCTCCCTAGTGAACTGTGATAAGACCAGAGGGAATGGATGGAAGCTGCACCAGGGGAGTCTTAGGCTGGATGTTAGGAAACATTTTCTAACTGAGAGGGTTGTCAGGCATTGGAATGGCCCAGGACAGTGGTGCAGTCACCATCCCTGGAGGTATTTAAAAGGAATTTGGACTTGGACCTTAAGGACCTGGTTTAGTAGTTAGTTTATGGTGTTTGTCAAAGGTTGTACTGGATGATCTCGGAGGTCTCTTCCAACCTGAAACATTCTGTGATTCTGTAAAATCAGCTTCCCATTGAAATACAAATCTTCAAGTAGGTGATATGCACTGACTCCACATATAGCCGAGGCAGAGCTGACCCAGACTCTGATGGCAGGAAATACCATCTGAGTTTTTACAAAATTAGGTATTTTGAGATGATGTTCAACATCCAACTGAAGTTTTAGGGAAGCACAAAATTATCAAGATTTTGTTTCATTTTAATGCCTCCTGCACTAATGTGACTTCTGAATAACTCGTCAATAAATCATACTATTTGTCTGCAGGGATTTTCCTCTAGTATAGTAGACCTAGTCTAGTATGGCAGACCATAATCCAATAGTCAATATAAGATGAAAACTTTCCATGATAGAATCTGAAAAGCCAGAAACAATATTTGACCTACGCAGGCACTCCAGTAACAAAGCCTTTTGTTAAGAAGCTAACAAACTCTCTTAATTGAGACAGGTCTTCTAGACTGATCCAAAACCTTAGACAATTCCCTCTGTCAATCTCTATTACATCCCAATTTGTCTAGATTGCACAGATGCCAACTGTCTTAAAGGCAAGTCTTTAGCCTTGCTAGAAATTTAGGAAGCGGGGGAAAAAAATGTGTAGCCGTACTGAGAAACAGATGCACACTTTAGAAAAAAAAAACTACTTCTTGTCTTGTTTTAGCTCCAGAGGGTTCTTTCTTCCAGCATTATTTCATGTAAACAGAGTATAGTGATATTCAGGATCTTCATGGTACAACAGTAGAATGAATTCTTAATAATACTGATCTTTAGTCTTGGGCAGTTTTTCAGTTGTGCACTGGCACATTATATTACTACAATTAGTACCAAATGCTGTTGGTGGGGAAAAGGGTAATTACTAGGACTTGAAATAACTTGGGTTTTCATTTTGTTTTTTAGTTTGCTTAATTTTGGGTGGTTTTTTTTTCCCACAAACTTGCAATGGAATGTAATAGAAGTTTTCGGTTGTTTTTTGTTTGGTTTTATGTTGTGTGTGTGTATTTTTGGTTGTTTTTTTCGTGTTTTGGTGTTTCTTTTCTTTTTGAGTCAATAAGTGCGAAGAACTTTTCTTCTTTAGTAAGCATTTTTTCAAAAGTCCAGTACTTGTCAAAATCTAACCATTTGGTACACAATTTTACATTTCTTTAACAGTAAACTCTCTCAGCTTCACTTTATAGCAGTGGTCAAGGATTTTATTGAAGTAAGCAAAAGACTAAACAGATTGTAAAATATCCCTCTATACATTGTCCCTAATTTTGATCAAAGTTTATGCATAGAGAAGGGCTGGGACAGGGCAGACAGATGTTTTCTCTAAAATCTTTTAGCTACTGATCATTTTCATCTCAGAAATCACAGTTGTCTCAGGAAATTTTAAGCAACTCTATAGATTTCAATAACCTGCACTATTTGTCTCTTTCTCTTGTCCCATTTAAATTTTGAAGTTCTACAACATCCTTGGGCAAGCATAGGCACACTACCCAGGAAAAGCTCTATTCTTTATTTGGTATGAAAATAAACCTTCTGCCTAATCCTGTCATACTTTAAATTTTTAAATAGCTTCAATTTTTGTGTAGGATAGAATCTTAATTACTAGAAAATATTCTGGAATAAATACTTACCTTTTCCGAGCCTCCAACATGTAAGAAGAAGATAAATGCTTGCCTGTAGGATCACTGAAGAACAAATTTTGTCATACAAATCTCACCATAGATTTTACAATATTTGTTAGGTGGTTGGCTGTTCCCATGGATAGAGAGGTAGTATATAGTACAGACTTTGATTTTGTACTTAGGTTTTGACTTCTCAAAGGAATGTAAAAAAGATCTATATAGGACTAGATGGTGAATGCAAAATTAGTGAGAATCCTATACTTAAAGAACAACTGCTAGTAAACATTGATTAGGTAGGAAGAGTACATTTATTTCATTGAAACCAAAAATGCTTATGCTAGGCCTGCTTCCAGTTGCTGTTTTCATTAAGGATTTAATGATGGAAAGAGAGCTCCATATTAAATTGCAGATCACATCTACCTAATTGGAACTGCAGTATATTGTAAGATAAAGCATTTGAAATTATCTCAACAAACTGAAACAATCAGCTAGAGTAAAAAAAGATAAAATTGCTATGCTTGTTCTCACCAACAAGCAGGGGGCTGGTGGGAAATGTGAAGCTCAAAGCAGCAGTGGCTGCAGTGACCAACAAATGGAGTTCAAGATCCTTAGTTCAGAAAGGAGGGAACACAACAAGCTCACAATGTTGACTTCAGGACAGCAGACTTTGACCTCTTCAGGGACCTGCTTGGTAGAGTACCACGGGGTAAAGCTGTGAGGGGAAAAGGAGCCCAGGAAAGCTGGTTGATATTCAAGGATCACCTCCTCCAAGCTCAAGAACCACGCATCCAAAGAGAAAGTCAGGTAAAAATGCCAAGAGACCTGCATGGATGAACAAGTAGCTCCTGGACAACCTCAGACATAACAGGGAAGGATACAGAGCGTGGAAGCAAACACAAGAAACCTGGGAGGAATAAAGGGAATTTGTCTGAGCAGATAGTTACAGGTTCAGAAAGCTAAAGCTCAATAGAAATAAGTCTGACCATGGATATCAAAGGCAACAAGAAAAGCTTCTATGGGTCTATTGATAAAAGGAAGATTAAGGAAAAAATGACCCCTCCCTGAAGGGAAACAGGAGACCTGATCATGTGGTATATGGAGAAGGTTGAGGTACTCAATGACTTTTTTGCCTCAGTGTTCACCAGCAAATGCTCAAGCCACAGCACTGAAGTCACAGAAGGCAAAGGCATTCCTAGGGGTCAGTGTTGGGACCAGTTCTTTTTAATGTCTTTGTCAGAGTTACAGAAAGTGGAATTGAGTGCACCTTCAGCAAATCTGATGACAACATCAAGCTGTGTGGTGCAGTTGACATGCTAGGAGGAAGGGAGTCCATGCAGAGAGACTTTGACAGGCTTGAGAAGTGGGCCTATGTCAACCTCATGAAGTTCAACAAGGCCAAGTTCAAGGTTCTGCACCTGGGTCAGCACAATCCCAAGCACAAATAAAGGTTGGGCAGAGAATGGATTGAGAGCAGCCTTGAGGAGAAGGACTTGTGGGTGCTGGTGGTTGAAAAGCTCAACATGAGTCAGCAATGTGCACTTGCAATCCAGAAGGCCAAATGTGTCCTTGGCTGCATCAAAAGAAGTGTGGCCAGCAGGTCAAGGGAGGTGATTATCCCCTTCTACTCTGCTCTTGTGAGACCCCACCTGGAGTACTCTGTCCAGTTCTGGGGCCCCAAACACAGGAAGGACATGGAGCTCTTGAAGCAACTCCAGATGAGGGTCACAAAGATGATCAGAGTGCTGAAGTACCTCTCCTCTGAAGACAGGCTGAGGAATTTGGGGCTGTTCAACATGGAGAAGGTTCCAGGGAGACCTCACAGCAACCTTTTAGTATATAAAGGAAGAGGGTAGATTTAAACTAGATATTGGAAAGAAATTCTTTTGTGTGAGGGTGGTGAGACACTGTCACTGGTTTCACAGAGAAGTTTTGGATGTCCCCCTCCCTGGATGTGTTCTACACCAGGTTGAGTGGGACTGGTTTAGTGGAAGGTGTTCCTGCCCATGGCAGAGAGGTTGGAACTAGATGATATTTAATGCTCCTTCCAACTCACTCCATTCAATAATTCTCTGATAAATCAATATTTTTAAACTTAAAATTCTATACCTAAGAACAATAAATTTACAGACTCGGGGCAATTGTTTTGGTGAGGGCCGTCTAGAAAGAGCTCGGGAGATCACAAGGTTAAAATGAAACAGAAATGGCATGTTACTCTCCAAACAGCACTGCTCTGGGACGTGAAACCAGATGGTTTAGGACAGGGCAGGATTACAAAAAAAAATTTAGATTCTTCTGCTAAACTGTACAATAATACATGTCAGTTAAAAACTGCTAATATTTCATGTGTGACAGATTAATAAATATGTAAATGTATCAGAGAGCCCAGAGAAAAGCAGTGAGAATAATCAGAGGTCTAATTTTTCTGTGAAAATAGATTAACCTACTTAAAGCTATCTGTCTTTAAGAAGGGTGAATTAATGTGGGACATAAAAACCCTTCAAAACATAAAAAGCTATTGCACTTACAAGCAAACACCATTTTTATCCATATGCAAGCTGGATTAAATGAGATGTTGGAGCTCAGGTTGCAAAGATAAATTTGTAGATAGTCCAATATAGGAAAGTTTCTAATTGCAGATTGGACAAATTCCATTAGCTAGTTTGTACCAAAAACTGAGAATAACAATAGATTAGACAAATTCTTGTTAAAAATAATATATGTGAGATTGATGTGGTTTTGAGACAGGGTAACTGCCAGCTTTTTTGACTCAGCTTTTTTGCTAGTTTGATCAGAGAGTGTAAATAGATATTAATAGACAGATGGGAGAAATTAAGAAGAGATACTGTATCACTTGCTTGAGGATCAATGAAGTATTTAAACGTAAAGCTGTGAGAAATTTGGTAGTTTCGTACGTCTTTGTCCAAGTTTCGGCAACTTTTTTGTCTCTGAGACAGAAGAAAAAGAAACAGAAATATGTACCTAATAGTCCTGTTAATTTTGCAGCCTCACAGTTACAAGTGAGCTTAAATGTTGGGTAATTACTGCTTATGATTATTTATCTTATTAAACAGCAATTCAGAATGAGGTTGAAACAGTACCTAATGTACCAGGAATGAAAATGAACGTACTTAAGCATGAGAAATGACCTATGGCAATCAATACAGAATGGCTGCAATAGGAATGGCCTTGGAATAATACAGAAAACCAGATTCCTTGGTCATCATGCCCAGGTGTGGTGTGTTTGTTCTGTACAGAGATTTCTTGCAATATGGAACTGAATTATCTAAACAGTACCTCTGTTGAATTAACATGAGGTCTGCTTTCAACCATTTGAAGTACTTTAGTTAGTGTTCTGATGCTGTGGAGACTTGAGCTTTCCAATACAATCTTTTCTTCTTTAGAATGGTAAGGTGCTAATGTGGCAGGTAAATACACTGGTTATTCTTTCAGTCCTTACTAGAGCAGGAGTTTTTCCAGCTGTGTGATTTGTCTGTTTTGGTTTTGGTATTGTTTGTGGGTTTTTTTAAAAATTCATAAGATGTTGTTGAGTTTTTCAGCCTAAAGAAAAGGAGGCTTTGAGGTGATCTTACAGCAACCTTCCAATATCTGAAGGGGGCCTATGGGAAAGCTGGATTAGGGCTTTTTACATGGGTATGTAGTGAGAGGACAAGGGGAAATGTTTTCAAACTTAAAGAGGGAAGATCTAGGTTAGACATTAGGAAAAAGTTCTTTCCTATGAAGATGGTGAGATGCTTGAACATCTTGCCCAAGGAAGTTGTGTCTGTTCCATCCCTGGAAGTGTTCAAAGCCAGTTTGGATGATGAAACCTGACCTAGTGGAAGGTGTCCCTGCCTATACAGAGGGGTTGGAACTAGATGATTTTCAATGTCCCTTCCAACCCAAGCCATTCTAAATACCTGTATTTGATTGCAAGTTGACAAGCTGTTGGTTCAGGCTGCTTATTCTTGATGGCAAGAGACTTTTTTTGCCAGTGTTGCATAGACCTGGGCGCTCTAATTTTTTTAATCAAAGATTAAATTCTGAGGAATACAACCTTCAGTTTTCCCAGTCAAAATCACATCAAAGATACATGGAAGAAAAATCAGATGCTAATATTACAATAAACACTGCTAAATATTTGTAATGCAAAGGCACCTATGAGATTCTGTGAATTTGTGAGTTTATGAGTCACATAAAACTCAGCCTGGAAAAATTTAACTTTCCTTTTTCCAGTGTATAAACTTCATCCCAAACTTCAAGCAAACTGCATTAAATAAATATATAGATGATCATGAAGTTTGAATATGCTGAATTTTGGAAATACAATAGAAGAATTCAGCATTCATAAACCTTGGTATGTTCAATGAAAATACTGGAGCATGAGTTTTAATTGCTCTTTCTCAAAAGTTTATCAATTTCTGTGAGTTTCAAGTTGGTCTCTGATTTTGTACTACCAGGGTAAAGCTTTTTCACCACCCCATGCACTAGAAAGGGTCTTCAAGATAGGGATTTATCTAAGCTGCCACTTCTGAAGTTTAAATTGTGCCTGGATGACTAAGAAGCAAATATATATTCTGGACTTTATGTTGGTAATTATAGTTAAACTATTTGATATTGCAATACTACATGAGAATATGTATTTTCTGTTCTTTGCATAAGAGGAAAACTGGATTTTTCTGAAATATTAGTATTATTTATCAACCTAGTTGTCTTTAGTTTTGTTTTTGTTTTTATTTGTTTTCATTTATGTAATGCCATTTCAGGTTAGTATGCTTTCAAAAGAGTCTAAGCTACTAAAGTCTTATTTCATATGAAAATCATGTATTTCTGCATCTAAATAATTGAAGTTGTTTTGGTTTAGTTTTTGGGGCTAAATCCCCTATTTCACTAATGGAAGCCATGTGTTCAATGACTGGCTTTATTTTTTTCCTGCACATCTATAGTTTTTTATTTTTAACCTGAACTTTAGAGTATCAGCATACTTTATCTGGATTTCAACAGACCTCTTAGAGTAATTTTATTTGCACTTTTAAATTAAAAATAACAATTTTTACCTTTTCAGTACATTGATCTAAAGCTTTGGAGAATGTTTAATATTTTGGGACTTTTACAATTTTTAATCTGTATTTTAAAAATACAGATATAAACACTGAGAACTCTTATGTTTATAGTTTCTAACTACAAGCTAGAAATTATCAGTGATTTTATGTGTTCCATTTTTTTGCTTATTACTGCTTTCATCTTCACTTTAGACATTGCAGCACTTTGAGTCAATGTACTGCTGCAGAATAATATTTCTGTGTTTGTACAATTAAGAAAAAAGTGATGATTACTTTTGCATCTTTCTAAGAAATCATATTGCTTTTGCTCTCTGCTGTCTTATCTCCTTTCTGGCAAAGTTTGGCAAAACAACAGATGAGGAAATATGTCACTTAACATCCATATGTCTGTCTTATTTTAAAGTCTGAAGTGAGCATTCTGTACTAATCTGTTCATTGCAAATAATGATGGTCTTATGAGCCAGCCAGTTCCTTGAGCACTGTGAATCTAAAGAGAACACAACATAGTACACCCATTATTTAATGAGGACTTGTAGTAGCCTTATCATCTTTTCATAGTGAGGAGATTCTGTAAGGAATGCATTTCAGTAATAAGATTTATTTATCTAATTTCTTGCTTCTAAGATGATTATAAAATTGTTCTCTCTGACCTTTAGTCTGTTTAAAGTCTTTCATACCAATATCCTTCATTTCTGTAAATATCTGTTCTGAAGCCGTAGTCCTCAGAAGCAAGAAGCTGGAAATTTGAATTCCATAATGCAAAATCTGAATACTGGCTATTTGTAGCTGAGTCAGAGATGACTCCAGTTTTGTTTTGTTTTGGTATGGTTTTTCTGTCTACAAAGAGCAAAAAACACACTTGTCTTGATGCTCTGATGTCTGAAATAGAATCTATGCTGGTTTAAAAATCACAAACTGCTGTAACTCACAAGCAGTCTTTATAGTATTGTCTAGCAAAGTCAGATGGCCCTGCAGCATGTTTTACACATAATAGAAGCTCTCAAAGTATTTATGCTCTAGCTTTTGTAAGAGATAGCTGGAAGTCCAGTTTAGCTTTGAATATCAAGATAATTTTGTCTGATTAAATCCTTCAGACATTTAAGCTCCTAATAACTAATTTCAGAAAGAGGGAAAACTCAAAGGAATTAGCAAAAAGAAGATAATGATCTTATAAACTTGGAACTCAGGCCTTGGAAACCAAAGAGGAAATTATCTGCATGTGTTATTAAAGATACTGGCTGTGGCTACCTACCTGATGTGGCTGAATCTGTTTCTTTATTCCACTGAATACTCTACTGGTCAAATGATTTGCTATTCCAGATAGTGACCTTCAGTTATCATAGAATCATAGGATGGTTTGGGTTGGAAAGGACTTTAAAGATGATCTAGTTCCAACCCTTCTGCACTCCCCTGGGCAACCTGTTCCAGTGTCTCCCTACCCTGACAGTGAAGTGTCTGTATCCTTGAAAAACAATTTCTGCAGTTATAATTTATACTCTAGCTGTTGGGGGAGGAGAAAAAATCCTTACAGCAGAATTCTTATATTGATCTATGACCTATGCAGACTATGTTGATTTGGACAGAGCTCTGATTCCCTGAGAAAAGAGGCTTCAGGAAGAATTTTCGCTCTAGTGATAAACACAAAATTTCCAGAAAAAACCATAATCTTTCAAATTCAGTTATTCCACTGCCAACATCCTTTCTGCTATACTGTATTTCCAAAATCTGTATGATTTCAGTCACTTGAAATTACCCAAGCAACAATTTTTGAGTCTTTTGAACCAAATGTGTGCCTTTCATACAACTTATGAAATTAATTTAAAAACCACATAGTATTCCAAAGCTAAAGAAATATGTATTAAAACAAAATTAAAACATTTTATTTAAAATTAAAACAATTAATTATTAAAAACAATTTATTATTAAAACAAAAGGTTTTGTATTAAAACAAAAGGAGAATAATAATTATAAATACCATCATAGGCAAAAAGTAGGTTTCTTCCATTAGTTAATGATACTGAAGAAGTTACTGCATTTTTCCGAGACAAGGGTTTTAATTATGATATCTGAAATAATACATTATTCTTACTGTACTGAATTAATTACTTGGTTTGAATCTCTGTTTGTTCTTCATCTCATCATTAAGTGTAGTGTACCATGTTGTTAATCAGTCTATTGTATTTCTGTAGGTTGTTTATTCCAGAAGTCTTTTACACTGTTGTTAATAATATCCTTTCAACCTTTTGTAAAGGGGTGGTTTGAAGATAACACCCTATAATTATGATGTTCTAGTATTATATATGGTTTCTTTTGTTTTCAATAATTTTGAAAAAATGTGTAAGTCTTGTTTCTTACCAAAGCAGAAACATTCAGTGAAGGCTTACTGTTTTGAAGGGAAAGATTTACAAGATATTTGATTAACTATCGTGTAACTTCAGATGAAACATATATGTGGCAAAATTAAAGGATCAAATTTTGCTTTTTATTTTGACTAACATCAGGGTTTCATCTGAGGATTCTATTCAAAGATTTCTGTGGCAAAATTGTGCAATCTACATATTTCTCTGCAAAGATAAGAAAGGTAATAATGGATATTCTTCTGTGATGTAAAGAAGCGATCTAGATTCTGCTAGCTTGCACTAGGACTAAGTTAATAGAAAAGAAATAAGTGCTTATGTAATACATAGAAATTATTTTAATTCTTTGTTCTCAGAATTACATCAATATTAGGGAAATTTACATGATGAATGCCTAAATTGTTGAATTGTGGAAATGGTTATCAGTATTCTGTAATTTAAAAGACCTAAATACATATGCAGCAATTTTTTTTGCTTCCTCCTCATCATCAGTGCCATTCATCCCTTTCATACAGAATTATTTGGGTTATGATGCACATCCTCAAACGAACCTTCCTAGGTTGATGTGACACATCTATCTCCAGAGCTTCTGCCTTTTCCTTAGTAAAGTTCGCTGCCCTTACAGAGGTGGTAATGAAAAGAAAATATGTCCTAGACTTTTCAGTTTGTATTCTGATGCATTAATTTAAACCGCTAATGAAAAGATGGTTTTCTGTGATTTTGCTGGACCAGGACATGCAGTTCTCTGTTTCTGATATTAGCTAGGCTACTCACATCAGAGCAGGATTACACTAAACTGCTGTTGCAAGAGGACATTTTGCAGACCTCTTTGATTTTTGCCCTGTGTGCTTTCCTGTACATCTGCATAGGTTCTACATCTTGGCTAAGAATGACAGGCTCCAAAGGTACTTCTGCCATTGAAACAGAACTTCACGGTCTAAGTAATATGTCAGGCTTAATCCTCAGCTCTCATATGTGATTATAACCTCCTCAGCTATTTTAAGCTTTAGTCTATTTACTCCTTAGATTTTTCAATTTCAGAAGCACTAAAAATGGCATAATAATGAATAGTCATTGCATGAAATGATGAGAAATTACAAAATTTTTGTGCCTGCTTCCAAGTATGTGGAATCTGCACACTTATTTTATTGGATTCCACAGTCCATTTAAAGTGATGATATATGTCATTGATAGACTTAATTTCCCACAACCCTCTAATAAAATGATAACTCAGCAGCATTTTTGCTTAGAATATGTGTTTCAGATTCCAGCTATAAGGCTGAAGTATTCTAAGCAGCAGATGTAATTTATATTTGTTTTGTATAAATAATTCTCTTACAGTAGGTGGTCATCTGTAGTTTTTTATAACACCATGGAAGTACAGTGAGAGTATCTTCATGTTGATCAAGGTGCTGAGATTGGAAAGTGCTAAAATTTCTAAGTGTCCTATCATCACAGATTTCACTATAAGAAAAAACCTGTTGGACGAAGTAATAGCTTTTTGCTATTTCTTTGCTGTTCCTTTGATGTGGTGATATGTAATATTTAAAATATTTTTCATAATCTGTGTTGATTTTTAGGTAAAATGTATTAACTAGGCAAAAATGCTGTTAACAATATTTGGGAGTCAATCTTTTTGTTGAACTCTACATGTTAGAAAGATAAAGTAGGTCTTATTCAAATGAGACTTACTTTTTGTTGACAATAATACTTGGCATACTATTAAGTAGTAGCAAAACCACTTCATAGAAATCTTTAAAATAAAAACAAAGTTAAGACAGCTTTTAATTGCCACTAAACTAGTATTAAAAATTAATCTAAGCCACCTACAAAATATTATGCTTACAATGCATTGATCCGTACCTAGTGTAAGTTGTGTACACTTAGAACAACTGAAGGCTTGTCATGAGTCTTAGATAATACTTTTACTTTTCCCCATATTAAAGAGTAATTCTATCAGTCTTACACACAGACATGCATGCATGTGCAAGCACACACACAGAGGCATTTATAGTTTTAATAGTGTCAGTCTTTGGTTCATATAGTGTTTTACCTTCCAAAAATAACTGATGTCTCCCTTTCATGCATTTAACTAGAGTTGGTCAAAAAGATACAGAATATAAGTTAGATGTAGAGAAGTATACCCCTGATTATAATAACAATATAAAGTAAATTTTATCAAATCTTACACATGGCAAGAAACACAAAAACATTTTAAGGCATTTTAAAAAAACCAAACCACACTTTTTTGTCTCATAATACATTTTATGATTTATGGACTGGTATTGCACAAAAAAAAAAATTCTATTAAAATGTTTACTGCAACATCAGAATCTGTTTTCTTTTGTGTACTGTTCACAACCAAATTTAGTGTTTTAGCATCAAGAGCCTTCACCTATATTCTTAGTTCCCATAGATGATTGATTTCCTGGTAATGGCTTTCTTCTCAGGGAATTTATGCAATGTGGCAGCACAGATGGTCTAGTAGAAAAATGCAGCCTTGAGTATTCTTATTTATGCTTAGAGGAGAGCATTGCCTGCTTTTTGTTGTTTTGTATTGATTTGAATGAAATACAGATTTTTTAAATGTATTTTAAAAATTGAATTAAAAATACAAAATTTTGTCAGTCTATTCCTGGTATAAGGTTCACATTGGTGAAATTACTGCATGGAAATCACATCCAAATTAGGCAAATGCATGTCATATAATATCACCATCAGTTATGGTCAGTAAATCATGACCAAGTGTAGAACAGATGACTTGACAGCTCATTAGGAAAGACAGGAGTCAGAAAGCAAGATGCTTTAATAACCAACATACCTGACATTCTAGCAACTAGTCTTAATGTATCAAGGAGGACAGAGGAATATCAGTTTACTGAAATTAATTTCTACCCATCACTCTTGTAAAAGTTATAATGATAAAAGAATAATTTGGTACAAAGGTAGCTATTGCAGAGCTTGGATTTATTTGTGTTGGGGTTTTTTTTTGTTTTTTTGTTTTTTTGGGTTTTTTTTTGTGGAGGGTAGCAACTGTCTATATTCACACTGCTATCATTTAGAAGTCTCAAAGGGAAAAAATTCTATAAGTCAAAATAACAAGATAGTTTCATTCCAGGGAAGAAAGTGGGACATTCGACAAGACAAACACATTGGTGGAGGCAGATAGCCATTCCTAACATGAGAAATGGATGAGTCTTTTGGCCCTGTAGGAGCCTGACTGTTGTCATGTTTTCAGTAGTAATCATTTTTTGAGGAGTCTGAGGAGTATTCTGGAAAAAAGATACAGGTTAGATGTCTATCTATCAGGAATTTGTCCTAAATATGAGCAACAGTGCAAGAAAAGGAAAGAGACGTTAGTGTCTGCTTGTTAAAATTGTAAGCAATAGATTATACTTATGATCAGGAGTGGATATTTTCTCTGTACGGAGATGACAAGAAGTTCAAGAAGTACAAGAGGTACAGGAAACTGCTTGAAAGAGTCCAGCTCAGAGCTTCAGAGATGATGAAAGGAATGGAATATCTTCCTTAGGAGGAAAGACTGAAAGAGCTGGGTCTCCTCAGCTTGGAGGAGACTTCATTAATGGTTATAAATATGTAAGGGGTGAATGTGAGGAGGATGAAGCCAGGCTCTTCTCAGTGGTGTCCAATGATAGGACAAGGAGTAACAGGTGCAAGCTGGAGCATAGGAGGTTCTGCATAAACATAAGGAAAAGCTTTTTCACTGTGAAGGAGACAGAACACTGGCACAGGCTGCCCCGGGAGGTTGTGGAGTCTCCTTCTCTGGAGACATTCAAAACCCATCTGGATATGTTCCTGTGTGATCTTTACTAGGTGATCCTGCTCTGGCAAGGGGATTGGACTTGAACTTTCGAGGTCCCTTCCAACCCTCTAGTATTCTGTGATTCTGTGATTCTTTGTGTGATTCTTTTTAGATAAATAATCCCTTCCAATTTGAATAGATATTCTTTTGTTGATATATTGAGTTTAACTGAAAATATCTAGTCTTGCATTCAGTGCATACAATAAGATTTATATTAGTTAACAGATTCATACAAATGGAGGGATTAGGAAAAAAATATCGTTGGGCATAGCAGTCAAGTTGTCTTAATAAGAAAACTCTTCCTTTCATATCAATTAAATTCTCTACCATCCTTTGAAAGAAAAAGACTATCCCCTAATTTGTACTGTCCGTAGACTGACCGCAGGATACATCTTGAAGGGGAAGTTTCTTTTTTTATTAATAGTTGTTCTAGCTATTTTTTAATTGCATCAAGAGCAACATGTTTGATTTTCAAAAAAGGTTAATGAGATATTCTTTTTCAAAGATATGTGTTGATGAAATTTCAATGTCTTTTACTAGCATTCAAATCTCTCACCGAGCAATTTTATTCATCTAAGTATGATAGGTGTCTGAGTAGTATTTCCCCATACAGGGGGAAATACTCTGTATCAGCACTCTCACCTTTGCGGCTTCCCTCTGCTGGAGGACCTCCTTGTTTATTTTGACAGCCTGCATGAAATGCATGAAACTGTAAGAGTGATGTAGCAGTCCTTCAGTGCTCCAGGACTAGCATTATTGGTACTTGCCAGATTGGTCTGAGTGAAATTTAATGGAGAAGTAAACACCTCTTTATTCTAACAAGACAGTAACTGGAAACTCATTATTAATACTGAGAAGAGGTGGAAGGAATTTAAATTATTCAAGAACTATTTTTTTTAACATTATTAGCAATGTTTATTATCAACAGACTTGATAAAAAGCATTGTTTCCTGGGAGGTCTCCTCCCCTCATTGCCAGTCAATTGGATTCCCATTGACTGCTTCTGCTCACCAAAGGGTTCCTAAAATTCTCAGCCTTCATAATTAATCAAATCAAATTATCATCTTAGACAAACTACCTAATGAAATACTACCAGTGACATTATTGACTTTGGATATGCAAAAGAACATTGTCAACCTTGTAGAAAGACATTAACAAACAATTTTGGCAAGTTGTTGATGAGCAAATGCCAATGTATGCCTGTGTAAGGGAAAGAATGTATATTTTTTATAAAACTGTAACTCGAATATCTCTAAGGGAGCAGACACTTTTTGTGATAATATGGTGTATGATATATCAGTGTTACCTGGAAATCTAACATGAAGTCTTTCTTATGTAATAGGTTAATAGATGTGGATTTTAGGATAATAGATGGTATGTTCAGGCCAAAGTTAGGGGAAAAGAGCTGGGAAAGACTGAAAGGTAGAGAAAAAAGTGTAGAAACACAAACGGAAATAATGGAAATTGAAGGGAAAATTGGCAGACTGGAAAAATCAAAATATTGGTGCATGGAAGGGACTTCTTTGAACTGTAGTGATAAATATTCTTCTTTCATGAGGTTACGGAACCCTGTAACTTTGTTCTCCTCTGGCCAAATAGAGCCTTCATTCCTTCACCAGGAGTTTCCACACTCTTGGAGATGGAGAAAGAGTGATGAGACTCTTGGCTGGATTAGGTTCCCATGCAGAGTGCTCCTCCCTGTATTACTGAGCAACTAGAGCACTTGGCTGCACACATTTATTCTTGTCTCCAGAGATCAACTTTATCATGAGAAGGCATGTCTTCCAGAGAAGCATTCTAGAATGGAGGAGCCATATTTTTTTTGAGTGATGGCTTTTGAAGGACAGATTTCTAGAGGAAAAAAGGTTTTATTACCTTTGTGAGCTAGCAAAAACTTAGTAAATCTCCAAGGATAGAAAGAAGCATGTTAGCAACTACAAAATCCCACAGAAGGAGTAAGAATCCTTCTCATGCACTAAAATTCACCTTCTCTTCTGCTGACTTCTTAGTGTGGGCCACACAGCTCTCTGTTTCTGCAAAAGGAGAATACTGGGATTCAGTTGAAGGAAGTGAGGACAAAAGGGCAAACTAAGATCACTATGTCATGGACTGGATCCTTAGAGAAGGACTGAGCCTTGCATGAGGCTGAAACAGGTAGGAAAAACAAAACTTGCGAGTGAAAACAATCAAAGCAGCATCCTGGTTTGAAAGCTCCAGGATAAAAAACTTCCCAGGACACCACCAGCAACTGCCAGATTGCTTTTGTTCCTGAAGTGTCCTCACAGGATTGTCTTGGTTGCTCCAAGGCTGTTCCAGACTGTCACTGGGACCATACACTTGGGAACCCCCATCTGCTGCCAAGTCAGTATGGGACCTTTCTGCTTGGAAAGAGTGTGAGTTCCAAATTTAGATATTTTTATATATATTGTAATTCATTATTACTACTTCATTAACTTATCCTAGTTTTTAGTTCCAGCCTTAAAGTCTCTCTCCCTTACTCCTTTCTTCATCTTCCTCTAGGAGGGTAGTTGGGGAATAACAGAGAGCATCTGTCACTGTCTAGTTACTGGGTTAAACCATGACAGCAGTAAATAAGACTGGTTAGAAACCAGTACAAGTCCTGTTTAAAATAAAAATATCTCTGATGTATAAGAAAATGAATAAAATGAAAATATTATCACATTTAAAACTTGCTTTATTTGGGTAAAGTGAAACCTAACTCCAAGCCATTTACTAGAGTTCAGAGTATAGAGTAATTATAATTACATTTCTTCACACAAACAAAACAAAAGAAAAACTCCTTCCCTCTACCCAAAGATATTCCAATATCCAGTTGTTCAAAGCACACAACCTTTGTCAGTTGGAATGAATTTTAATAAAAATGATATAGTTTAGCTTTTGCAAAGTGTAATATAAGAAATTCTGATGAATTTTCCCGATGAGTAGCTGCATACAGTTCTATTTCCGAAAGGAAATTACTAAAATTATTACATTAACTTTCCATAAGTGACTATTAAGAAATATCCCTTTAAGAAAGCAGCACTGAAACACTTTATACTTTAGTGGTAGTATAATGTGAGAGTCATTATCCACCAAATCGAATATTAGCAAGCATACAACAAAAATATTTTTTCTGTAAGGAATGTTAGAAAGAGAAATCATCCTGTTTTTTCATTTGTTTGTTTGTTTTTTTCCCCAAATATGTAAAGATATACAAAAAAAAAAAGGTAAAAAAAAAAAGGAAAATAAATAGAAAAAAGAAATTGTTATTGCAATTGAAAGAAATAGGATCACTATTAATAAATCCATAGAAACAAGTTTATTGTTAGGTCTATTTTAGCTATACGATCTGTCACAGGAGAGAAAAAGCAAAATGAGCTGTACTGTAAAAGCCAGCTGCCTGCTGTAGTGCCTATGAGGCTCATAAGATTTAAACAATTTAGTTGCTTAAATTCAAAAGCACATCATATAGCCTATTTACAAAGAAAAGGCTTCACTTATTGGATTTTGCTGCTCCTTTAGCATTTACTTTTTGTTTTCTATAGAAAATGCTCTAGGAAATTCTAGTTTTGACCTAAAAATTTGTAAAAGACCTGGTTGCTATGTACCTGTCAAATGTGCTGAAGCTCATGGCAACAACCCAATTCAAAACAGCCTTTGAGACCATAATGACAGCTGCTAAATATATGGACTTTTTTTGTTTCTTTTTAACCTACAACTCTCTCCTTTCTCCTCAAACAACTATCTTGCTTCACAACTCAGAAACAGTCATTATTCTGGTAGCATCTTAATATGCTTCCCTTTTACTATTATACACTGAGCTGAACAGGATCTTCTCCTCTCATATTTTTGTCAGTGAGGAGACCTCATTCCCCACTTCTTCCGTGCAGATTACTAGAACATTTTTGTATTAAATATCCAGTGATTTCAACACTTATCAGGAAAAGGTCCAGAGGGCAGTTGAGCAATGGAACAATCTCCCCAGGGAAGTGGCCACAGCACCAAGCCTTCCTGAGTTCAAGAAGTGTTTGGATGATGCTCTCAGGAACGATGATGTGATCCTGGGGGGGCCCTACACACAGGGACAGGAGCTGGACTTGATGATGCTGATGGGACCCTTCCAACTCGGGGATTCTAATTCCAGTTGGGAGATTCTATGATTCTAAACCCAAAACAAATCATAGACCAGGAAATGGAATGCAAGCTTGCCAATGATGGAAGAGATCAAATTCTCTCATTTTTTTCCTTCTGTCCAGCCTGATAATTTTTCATTTCAAAACTGGCTTCAGCATGAGGAGTGAGAATCATGTCCTATTTTAGAACTGTCTTAGGAAACATGGCATTGAGTTTTTGAATATGAACTGAGATTGGAAAGAATAACTAATTTCTTCTGCTGGTGTTTTGACAATAACTCTAAAACTCAGACAATTCCACACCTTGATGCTCCTAAACAGAATGAGGTTTAGGGAGGTTTCTATGCAGGATTCTTTTATCAGGAAAGTACTTAACATCCTAACTATCTATGGACAGAGGCATAATCTTGAGTATCATGCTTAAATATCATAACAAAATCAGAAGTCACATACACCTCTCTGCCTTATGTGTTCTTTTGGTTAGCTCTGTTTGATTGTAGTTTGAACTGTTCTGGTGCTGCACCCTCTGCAGGAACCTGAAACACTGACATGTAGGAGTACCTTTTCTCAACAGGATGTCTGAAGAAGACATTTTAAATAGCAGCTGCTCTCTACTGGGCTATATCAAATCCAGATACTCAACAAAATAATTCTCTTCCTTAAATACAAATGTATAAAATGCTGGTAATAGAAAAAAGACATACTGCTTCAAACTGGTCTGAAATATTTCTCTGCTGCTTGAATGCTCTCTAAATATGCTTAAAGACAACCTATGTGGCTTCCTAAGTACCTTCCTAAAAGAATTACTTGGTCCAGGGCTTTTAAATCTTATGTTGAAACCCATTTTACTCAAATCTTCCCTAAATTGGTTTGACTCAAATAGTCATGAATATAAACATAAGAAGATATATGGAGTGATTGTTTTATATGTAAATGTAGAAAGCTGCAATTTAAAATAACTTTTAAAAAGCGATGAAGTCAAATGACATTCTGAAATCTCATTTTTGTTATATTTGGCTCGCATATTATACTCTGTCAACTATAGTAATAAACAGTTTATTAGCTCAATACTTTTATCTACAATTTTTAAATTATTTGGTATTTAATACATTTCTCCTTAGTTGTCATTTACCTATTCCATAAGTATTTATTTCCTTTGCTTTTACCTCATTTCTTTCAAGAGATTGATACTGCCTTGGAGTAGAATGATAATCAGTCTGTATCACTTTGTTGTTCCCTGAAGTAGGGATGCATGGAAATCATAAATAATGCAGTGACTGCAGTACTACAGTGGGAAACAATAAGAATGCCAACAAAGTAATGGTGAGACTGTGTTTGGCAATATTATGGAGGTGGCAATAGGTATACTTTCCATAAAAAGTAAGGATAGAAGAAAAATTAATTGCGTTCAGAATTCTTGCTTTGGAAGAAAATAAATATGGGTTAAGAAACCTAATGACAAGAGCAGAAAGAACAGAAAATATACAAATATTACTCATTTTATTTTTCTAAAAGGAGATATTTTAATATGTCTCTGTTCAAAGAACATATTTTGTCCCAAGGAAACAGCACCACACTTTCTAAAGAAAAAGAAGGCAATGTTTAGTGATAGGCATAGAAATAGGCATGACCAGTGAGGGAAGTAGCATTTAATTGACAGATCTAGTATAAAATAATTGGATGATAACTTCAAAAGAAATTTTTAAAGCTTGCAATATGTTATCCCCAGGGATAGTTTTCCTTCTGTTTAAGGGCAGACAGAGAGATGTCCTCAAGGGCTAGGAAGGCTCTGCAGAGGGACCTGGACAGGCTGTTTCAATGAGCTAAGGACAATTGCAAGGAGCAGGGAGGTGATCTTACCCTTGTACACAGCCTTGGTGAGGCTGTCCTTCAAGTACTGTGTGCAGTTTTGAGTGCCACAGTATAGGAAGGACATCAAGGTGCTGGAGAGGGTGTAGAGATGGGCAGTTATGCTGATAAGGAGCCAGGAGATCAGGTCTTACGAGGAGATGCTGAGGGAGGTGGAACTGTTCAGCTTGGACAAGAGGAAGATGAGGGGAGACCTTATTGCTTTCTACAACTGGCTGAAAAGAGGTTGTAGTAAGGCAGGTGTTGGCCTCTCCCCAGTTATTAGTGATATGACAAGAGTAAATGGGTTCAGGTGTCACCAGGGAAGGTTCAGCTTGTGGTGAAGCATTGAAACAGGCTGCCCAGGTGGAGTCACCATCCCTGGGGGTGTTCAAAAAATGGGTAGATGTGGCACTGTGGGAGATGATTTAATGGCTATGGTGGTGTAGGACTGCCTTTTGGACTTGATGACCTTGAAGGCATTTTCCAACCATGATGAGTCTTTGATTCTAAGATCTGCATGTGCACTGTCATTTTAAACTACATACCTCCTACATGTGAAGGCTGTTTCAGCTACATTAACAAAGTGTGTATGTAAGCTAAAGCTGACTGTGAAAAGTAAGCTAAAACTATCAGCTTTGGAGAAGGATTAGCCTGAAAACATGAGCTGAGCTGTCTCCAGATGCCTATTTCAAACACAGACCTGAGATGCAGGGGAGTTTGGATGGTTTGTGGTTTTTTGGTGGTTTTGGGGTTTTTTTGATAATTTTTTTTTCTTTTTTTGCTAGTAAAACTCTTGAGTCATGTTTGTGAACTAGTGCTTTCTTGTGTCTTATATTGTTTTGGTACATCAAGAGACAAGCATAAATTTATCTTGTTCTAGACAGCTACACTTCCTGCACATTAAAAAGAGTGAATCTTGTGGTTGTGAAAACTTGGATATACTTTAAAATCAAAATGTGGGAGCTGCCATTGATACTAGGAATGTCCACAGAATAGAGTAAGTATCCCTATAAAAGTTAATCTAAAAAGGATCAGCTAATGATACAGGAGCTTGCTCTTAGAAGCACTTACTCCAGAGATCAGTAAAGGTAACTAATTAATTTCTTGAAATTTGAATATCCTCCTACTTTTTCCGATACATTTTGTTCTCAGTTCTGTTTTTCATCTCTTCCATGTTCAAGTTGTAAGTGTTCTAGAGATTCTTCCTAATTATCTAGTCTGGTGCTTAAAAATGTTAGTACTTTGTTGCTTCCAAAAGACCAGCATTACCTTAATTGTTCACACCAGGTTTTGGACCACTCTTTCCATGCCCTGCTCTTTAGCTCTCCTTAAGCTTCTGGTGTTGATTACTCTTCAAGATGAGCATATGTATTTTCAGACCCTTTAAATTTTTTTTTCATAAGTGAAGAAGAAAGGTTCATGTACCCTCTGAGTTTTACACCTAGATATGGTTTCTGTAAAACTGCATCTAATACAGTGAAGTAATTGTAAAAACTTAATTTACAGTAAAAAAACTGCTGGGCGTTGGTAAATAAAATATAAACAGGAATAGCATAAGCAATAATGTAGATCTAATTTATTTTATTGATTTTGTTTTGGAATTGATTTTATCTTATATTTCCTCCTCTTCTGAGGCTCTGCCTCCACAAATAAATTTTTCTTTGTGAAACAAGTTTATATTGAAAGCATAATATGATGTGCAATACAAAAAAAGTCTGTGAAGAAAGTGGCAATTTTTAACATCTGGATATAGAGTTACGTGGCATTGCCTCTCTGAGGAGGATCTTCAGGGTTAATTCATGTTATCTAGTATGCCTGTTAGATACAGTAAAATTATTAACTGCTTGCACATTTATACTTCTGTGTTTATGATCTAGCGGTGGTGGCACAGGTGACATGAAGGTGAATGAAGGTGACAATTTCCAAACCTATTTTTCCAAGCTGCAATAAAGATACTGCAGACTTTTGTATATGTTTCTCCCACAGCTGTGCTGAGATAACTTTTGAAATAAAAACTTTAAATACAATAAAATTAGACCAATACAATACGATAAACACCAGTACAATAACCTGCAGAGCTGTGAGCTCATTCATAGATTTCTTAAGTAATAATATAAACTCTCTATAGCAAGCCACCCTGGTTTACGTGGCTAGCTATACTACTAGTAGAGCAGAAATAACTACTCTGATATTAACTTATAGGTTTCATCTTTAATTCCTCTTGTAATATAGCTATGGGTATATGTAGATAAACACAAACTCATTAATTGACTCTAGCCTTGAAGCTATAAGTTCATGCTACTTTTCTTCTTGAAATCCATAGATTAAATTTGAATACATCACCACCTGCCTCTGTGATCACATTTCATGTAGAAGCAATGTTCTCTTTCTATACTGGTGTGTGACAGATCTTCACCCAAGACAAAATTCCTTAGTTTATCCTTCTAGCACAGATCACAAGGAAGTTCTTACACAATGAACACTTTTAATTTAGCATGCTAATAATAATTTAGATATGTGAGGTTTAATAATAAAAATCACATTTTCAACTACATTAAAATTTCACTACAAAGCATGGCTGTTATAACATGCTATAATCTTATTTTCTTTTATTCTAATATTTGTATTTGTCTGAATGTAATACGGTGGTTTTGCCCATTCTTGCAGGAATTTAATCTTGGAGGAATCTTAGATTATACACAAAGAAAAACCTGTGGTACAGGAGGATAACTGTTTTTCACACATTAGTAGCTTTAGCCAGGTTTTCTTATACTGCAATGAAAAGATACATTTTCAAATTTTTAAAAATGTGTATTACAAAGATATACACACTGTATATATATATATATATAATTGTATCTAATCCAGTAAAATACTTCTGGGGTATTCATGGTCTAACAGACAGAATTACTTATCCTAAGTATTGCTTCATTTGCAATACCAATACTTTCTCTTAGGATACACTTCAGCCCAGAAAATCCTGTAGTAATAGACCCAGATTTCTTAATTAACAATTTTTGTGATTCTTAGTTCTTAAATTCTTTCTCAGGTTACTAATTGAAAGAGCTATATTACTGTGTTTGTTAAAGAACTTACATATTTCCTCACATTCTCTGTCTTCTCTAAGTAGAAAGTATACTTTATTTTCTAAAGTTGTCACTTATGTTTAAGGCAATATTTATTCCCTTCAGCAAGTATTCTGCAACAGTAAGGCAAGGGAATTATTTTTAAGTATTTAAATAACAATCTGACAGCTAGTTGAGCAGCTATTTTTTTGACAGGTACTTGATTCCAGAAACTGTCAAGTTAGATGTCATCTTTGTAGAGTAGTTGAGAGTAGTTGTGAGTAGTTTTCATTCCCACAAAACAAATATACTAATCCTACCACAAAAAAAAAAATATCTTATAATAAAGAAATTCATAGAATACATTTGTATTCTACTTTATTTTTTCCAGAGAGTTATTAAATATATACAAGCTGATGCTTTTTTTCTGATAACTGAAAATGTTAATTTTTATTTTCACTCAGATGCTTATTACAAAAACTGTGATGGATGATTGTTCTGCATTAGTAATCAAATGTTTTGATAAAGTTGACTATCAGCTGGTCTTTATGAAAGGAAATCAGTTCCATTTTCAGAAAGATGCTTTGGGAAAAAACATTGGAAGTTCTTTTATTTCCAAGTTGAGTTCAGTTAGTTCATCACTATATTACTCATTAAGTTCTGTTCATAAATAAATTCATACTAGTAGGAAAATTTTCAAAATTCTATTAGTAATTTTTTTGAAAACCTAAAGATATTTAAGGGTCAAAGTCATGACTAAAACAGCAGTGATATGCATACATTAGTGTTGTAAATTTAGCACTGTCAACTTTCATTTCAGCTTGTAGATGGATGGAGTTGGATATGAAAAAGAAAGAAGATGAAGAGATGAAAGCAATAACATCATAGTATTAACTCTTCTATGGCTTGGTTAATTATTCTTCAGGCTTGCAA
Organism: Heliangelus exortis; assembly: GCF_036169615.1. Classification (NCBI taxonomy): domain Eukaryota; kingdom Metazoa; phylum Chordata; class Aves; order Apodiformes; family Trochilidae; genus Heliangelus; species Heliangelus exortis. The sequence continues at coordinate 12,787,251 of NC_092422.1, forward strand.
ATGTTTCAATTATTTACTCTTTAGCTTTGCTATTACAAGGACTTGATATGAATGGCATTAACTTATTTTCCATGGCAGTTAGTTCTATGAGGTCAGTACCAAACACTGACTTTGTGGAAGAGTCAATCATCCTGTGGTTACCTAAGCAAGTAAATGGGTTTCCTCTGGTTTTGCTTTTCTGTTGCATCACATTGTAAACTGCAGCTGAACATTAGGTAATTTTAGCTCTTAAACACAACCATTTTAATTGAACTTTTTAATGATTTTTTTATACTTCAAACTGTCCATTCTTAGTTTAACTGAAAGAAGAAATTGCTTGCTTGGTATGAACTAAATTCTTCTTATCTTGAGTTCTAGGACAATACTATTTTTTTGTAGTTGCTTTTTTGTTTGGTTTTTTTTTTTGGTTTTTTTTTTTTTTTTTTTTTTTTTTTTGTGGGGGGTAGGGGTGGAAAGGTACTCAAGACTATAAAAAATTGAGAGTCAAACCGTTCATAGGTTTCTGATTTGGGAGTGTAACTCACAATACCCCTCAGGCAACTTCTACTGTTATCACTGTAGGGTAGCTTTAGAGAAGGATAATCTAATTTTTCTGTCCATAATTTTGCATCTAACAGGCAAGCCCATGATTGACAGAACAATCCCAAATTTTATCCATTCATCCCTGTTAATGCCAGATATGTATGATATCCCTTAAGGCCATTGCAAAAAATTCCCGCTCAACATGGATAAAGTTGAGGAACGATCAGAAAATAAGTAACTGAAAATGTCTCAGTAAAGCTACTTTACTAACTACTTAAAAAACATGTTAGGAGGCAAAAAAGTTTGGAGGTTTTATGGTCTCTATATTAAAAGTATCAGCCAGCTCAGATTAAGGCGTGTGTGTCTCTGTGAGTGTCTTTAAAATTACATTTTCAGTATTCTTTATGATGTTGGTTTTAGTAAACACTTTATTTTTGATAACTTCATTAATACTGAATCAGGAAGAATTATTCTTGTGAACACAGTGAGGGAAAAGTTTGAGGCTGGGCAAGACATATACTCGGTGGTAATATGTTTGATTTTATTCATCAGCAGTGCTCTTTTATAGGGCAAAGAAAACATAACATCATGTAAGGTGGATTGTTTTAAATCAAGATACAATAAAAAAGGTCATGGTTTCGCTAGCTACAGACATTTCATACAAGATACAGCACTCTCCCACAACGAACCATCCTGGTTAAGGCCAAAAGTTAATAGAATACATAATCCCTTTATTCAGAGAAGGTGCCCTCCGCATTCCTTATTATCTTTTTTAGCGATGAGTCTTGCCTCATCTTTATTTTTCTTGCCTTGTTGCTATCTTTGGTCATGCAGCATGGGACCTTGCCTTTTCACTAGCTCTCAGGTCTCTCAAATTATTGAGGCGGCCCTCCACAAACTATCAAGAAAAAACTGGATAGATGTGGTGCTTTGGGAGATGATTTAGTGGTTAAGGTGGTGTAGGACTGACAGTTGGACTCAGTGATCTTGATGGTCCTTTCCAACCATGATGATTCTTAAGAAAACACTGATTCTTAACACTGCCTAACCAAAGGTATTTTTCCATGTACAAGTGAAAAGATATGGGGACTGGATATCAATAGAAATTGGGGAACTTCATGGCATACATGCTTAAAAATAGTTTCACAGATGCAGAAAAAAAGAGGAAAAGCAAATATGAATTTTTGTAGGTAGTGTTTTACCAGCTTTTAGCTCAATACCTGTCTCCCTCTCAAAATCTTAAACTGCCAGATAAGTTTTGTGTATCATACCTATCACAAGCATAAGGAAGCAATTAATAATATTTGGACCAATGCCAGTCATATTAAAGGTTTTTCTCCATCCCCTGCCATGTAGCAGAAGGGCATTTGTGCTCCCACTTTGTGAGGCTGTGTGTTACCCATGTGCAACCCAGAAAAACCTCTTGGATACAGCCGTGCCAGTTTAATTTAGACATTGTTGTTATCAACACTTTTGCAGATGCTGTAGGCAGCAAGCCATGTGATTCACAGAAATTTTCAAGTGACTTTCTCAGTGATGAGAGGGAAAACATTCCTTAGGGCACTTCCAAAGGTCTTTACTGAGGCAAGTGCAGTTTTTTAATAAAGCAGATCTACAATGTTACCACTTATAAAACTCAAAAAAGTTCTAAAGAGCTCAGAGTAATTTGCTTGCCACCACAGTCTTTTGAATGAACAATGAAGACGAGATCTGATCTTTAGTACTTAGATGGGGAAATTTCAAATCTGTGCCAACTGACAGTGTTAGGGAAAAGCCATTAATACAACTGAGTCAGTACATGCATTGCTGTTTAATTTAATGGCTTACAAGCCTGAAAAAAGAACCAGGAGGAAATACTCTCTCCTTCCTGTTCATTGAAATTTCCTTGAGTTAGGTAATTCCACGCCTTTTTTCTGTAACAGCTTTCAGTTACCCACTGACAATCCTTCAGAGAAAGTGGTTGGTATCTCTGTGCAACCTGACATTAGCTCTTTATCTTCATTCTTCTGCCCCATCACACCTTCAGCCTTCTCTGTACTGCAGCTGAGAATTCATAACTCCATAAATTATAGAGGGAATTAAAAATCTGCAGGAAATAGTCTGTCACATCTGCCTTTTGACATCTCTCTGATCCAAGTGATTTTATTAGGTCTCATTTTAGACAGGAAATTACAAGTTAAGAATGCAGTTTGATACAGTTTGAGGAAACTGAGTACAATGCTGGGTCTCATTTTAGAAATGGATCAATTGTATCTGTGAAAGTCATACACTCCAGACAGAAGGGCAGTATTTTGAGCACTACATAAAGATCTGTGTACTTCTCTGATAAATGCAGAAAAATAAAAAGGCAGAAAAAAGGAAACCTTACAGCAAGAAAATGAATAGTCTAACTGAAGAGCAGCAGTTAAGGAAGGTAATTGTTTGAAGTGATAGAAATGATTATAGCAATTTAAAGGTGTGTTGACAGCTAGGCTCTCTCATACAAACCTTAAAATAGTAGCCAGGCAAAAAGAGTCACCAGCACCACCAGTCAGACAGGATGGCTGCTTTGACCCAAGGGTTTTTATTCAAGATCAAACCCTCTTATGAGGGTTTGTAACATGTTGTATCTGTAACATGCTACTACTAGCATTTTAATTTTCTAATCTGTATTGCCAGATCACAGTGCAAATACAAAATTATTGTGAGGTTATACAACCACACTTGAGAGAAGTAATTCAAGGTTTAAAATACCAAGGCAGAAGTAATAATTTTTTTAATGGAATTAGTTCCTTCATTAATTCATTGTGACTTTTTCCTATGTCCTTTAGAAAGCATCGTAGAATTATTTCTTTATAGGAAGTTCAGTTTTTAATTTGAAAGCACCATTGCTTTAAGCTTTTAAGCTTACATTAGACAAAAGACCAGAAAATCAGTTTGTGACATTTAAGCCTTCTATATTATGACTTCTGATTTGCTAACTTTATTTTTTCACTACACCTTTGACTGAACTTCCTGCATGTATAGGAAAAATCAAGAACTGGCTTTTTCATCGATTCTTTATAATTTGGGATCTTCTTTTTAAAACCTGTATTGGAAAATATGTGTACCCAGAGATGTATTAGTTCACGGTTTTCACTCCCTTGGACTAGAACAGTTCTAAAGTTCCCTGGTTCTAAAAGCAGGAAAATATTTTGCTCTGAAATGAATTAACATTTTTCCATTTCCAAATAGTTAAAGAGAGGAAAGATCTCAATGATTACACATGGAAAGGCAAAACCTACATGGTTTCAATTAGGTTTAACCATCTAGAGTTCTAGAAAGCAGGCAGAGAATTACAGAGGCATCAACTAATATTTTAGACAATATTCCTAGCCACAGATAAAACTGAGAATTCAGAAGATTTAGTGAAACTCCAAGACCATCTACAGGGCTAACTAAAGAAAAACATTGTCATCTATTTGCAGCCTGTGTGGTTGAATATAGGAGCAAAAAAAAAGATCAAAGTGTCTCTTCAGACTGAATTCTGTACTCTGAGAACAATGCTAAACTGTCAGTGATGTTTTCAATTATTTTACCCCTTTATTCCTGTCAGAGTTAAACCACATTATGGTTCAATACATAGAGTGTGTATGAGTACATAATTTCACCTTGTAGCAGTAGAGTCCATGATCTCAAATTAAAATACATCTTTATACTTTTTGCATCCTTTAACCTCTATAGGCATATATCCTATGTTCTCTTGCTAAGTGGCACCTGCTATTGTGCCTTACCAATTAGATAATCATCTTATTCTTTTGCTAAATGCACAGGAAAGCCCTTATCATGGATTGCAGTCCGTTTTAATGCATGTTACATTCCTTGCAGTACAGTCTTTGAAAAATTGCTGCTCTATGTATATACAGAAATAGAGGACTTCTGTAGATGTTGGTCAGTCCTTTGATACACTTACTTAACTTGCTCATTGTCCCAACATAAAGTGCTTGTTAATCACACCCTATAGCTTACTGTGATTGAACTTGCTTCCATGGCTATAGTAGTTAAATTTCTTCTTCCCAAAGCTGTGAAGCCTCTGCCTAAAGTTCAGTTATCTTGAATAACATAAAACATACAATTCAGACATCTAATTTTATTACTTGAAATGTGTTTGAAATCTAAAGTTTTAAATTCACTCACTTCTCAGGGAACTACATGACTTCTGTGCAGTTAAAAAAACAGTGTGAAGGAATGTGAAATTAGATGTAGATGTCTCTGTATAATTAGCTTTTTATAAAAAGGTTAATAAAATTTTAGAAAACTCTAAAAATTAAAAAAAAATCAAGTTTGGAATACAGAGGCAAAGTATTTCATTTGATTCTAAACTTTAAAAATTTTTTTTTTTTTTGCAAATCAGTTCAAAAGGCTAACTTTAGTTTTCTGTTCAACCAATCCTAGATAACTGTCAATTCAAAAGGAAGTTCTGTGCTGTCAAGCTCTCCTTTGGAAACCTGCATTCTTAATCTTTGCTGCTGACAGCTGTTGGCAAGGAGTGTTAATATTAGTAACAAGAAAGAAATATCTCTTTTCCTTATCACTTAACTCTTAGCAACAACAAAACCACTATTTAACACTCTCTTAGGACATTTCCAAGTCTTAAATGCTTTGTATAATAATACTACGTCTAATAAAACCCATGGCCCTTAAAAAGCATATGTTGGAGAACTGAGCATGTGTTGTTGACAAGAAAAAGTATTTACTAATTAATAAGTTAATTAATAAGTGAACAAAGTTTGGTTATTATCAATCATTTACTTTCACACTCATCAGAAACTGTCAGTATTATTCTCATATGGTTCTGTTTTACACTATTTACAAATGGAACAAAATAGATGAAGACACATGTTTTAAGAGACACATTTTAAATCTTGGCAGTTGAGATCCTAACAATACATCCAACACAGCTGATGATTTTTAATTTTTAGACATGTAGGTACTTTATTGCAAATGTACTAAGATATAGGATGTAATAATGAATGAAAGAAAGAAGATTACTAAAGTCCCAGATTTTTAAAAGGACACATTTGCTAGTCTCAATAACCTGTAACATTGGCATTCCAAAATCTATTGACTGTTTAAAGTTTTTTCAAACTTTCAGTAACTGAGAATTAATTTTCTTTAAGGAAAACTTATATAAAAACACCATCGAACTAAATTTAAAAATACTCATCCCTTCTCCTCGTGACTATTAGATGTAGCAGGCTATTCGATGCCCCTTCCTCTCAACTCCAGTGGGTTTGGACTGTTTGTAATGTACAAACGTTCATTAAAACATTCAGCTTGTGGATTTTTTGTTGTTTTATTCTTCAGATAGATTTAGAAGTATTTAGTATCAGTTGTCTTGCAAATTGTCATTAATATATCTGTGTCGGCTGTATTCACAAAAAAAAGTGGTTTAGCAGGTGTCTTTATAAATCCCTCATATTCTGTCATAAAAGGCAGTACATATGGCAATACATATTCTGAGATTGGAGAAAACTGTACTGCTCCACATATTGCAGCTCTTCTTCTTCCAGCATTATAATCTGGGTATTTACGATTGTTAACAAGAATTTCATTGGTGTGTTTCTTGACTCCTTACTGGCTTGAAAATTACTAGAAAAGCCCTATTTGCTTTATCATTCAAATAAAATCACTCTCATGCTTACTCATGAAAATATTATCACACTCTCCTTGTGAATTTTGAACTAGCAAACATATAATTTGCATGTTCTACTTTAGTAATATTTAATTTAATTTTAATATTCAAAGAATTTGCCAATATTTGTTAAGTCATCTTTAAATGAAAAGATGAATTCTTTATCAAAACTTTATGATTTGTCTTTGTTTTCTGAGTCTGACATTGCATGCATTTTGTTCTTCATTGACAATATAATCCACTCCTCAGGATAAGTGTAGATTAAAGCATAGATTCTCCTGTGTGTACAGTGTTGTCCTGGATAGTAATTTTTTCCTACAGCTTTACTACCTGCACTTATTTCTTTTAAATTATTTCCTATCCCTTTTAATATATTTTAAGTTTAAAAAGTGGAGTCTTTCCATCTTAAGATACCAGAAGATTCATCTATGTGAATTCTGCCATTTATACAATGATGACTATATAAAGTGACGAAATCTTCCTTGACTGACCAAAAAATGCACATAAAAATGCACTGTTATCTTTTTACACATTTTTTAATTATAATAATTATTTTTAAACAACACTTTCATACGTGTAACCTTGTTTTTTTTAGGATACAGTATTCAAGTTGACTACAAAAATGAGAATCCTATCTCCTATAAAGCATGGGTAAATTTTTTACATTTTCTTAGGAAATGGGAATAAATTGCCTCAGTCTTCTTAAGTTTCTGTGAAGACAAATGTTAGCACATGAAAAGTTAATCCATCTGTTCCTACTTCCCTGAAGTGCTACTTAATTTCTGTAATGTTGAAAAGAGAGCTGTTTAGTTTTCTCTCTTAATAATCAGCATAATGAAGGCAATTAAATTCTGCCAGAAAGCCCTAATATATAAATTCTTTTTCTCAGGCTGAAATGTTGACCGATTAGTGTTGTGACCTCCTCTATTGTTCATTCAGAGATCAAATATCAACTAATTTCAGGGGCCCGTTACAAACTGGAAGTATTGTAATTGTTCTTATATATTATTCTTATTTACTTAATATACCTTTTTAACAGATCTTCAATTAAGTAATATGTTGAGATCTGAATTTTCTATTTTAGATTTTTAAAAAGCCCACAAAATTATAATATCAGAGAAATATATGTATAGCTTGGAAACACCTACTTTTATTTTTGATTTTTCAATAAGAAAAGAATGAGCCTAATGAGAGATGTATTAGAGATGTTCACTTAAGTATAAATCTTTAAAGTGCTGCTGAGTGCACTTCTCCAATGCTGATTACTATAGTTGTGTCCATTTACACAAGTGGTTGTTCAGGGTTTGTTCTCACAACTGGATTGTAAAACTCAGAATATTGATGCCATAGTGAAGCACAGAAATTATTCTTCTTCTCTATCTAATATGAAACATAATAGGATGTCCATTTGAGGTGGAGCCCTACACACAGGTTTAAGAGTCAGCCATCCTCTGGGATTGTGTGAACCAAAGACAGAATGATTTGCTGCTACTAAAGGTAGTTAATGTGGCAGCACTGGGTTTGCCAGCATATGTGCACGACCACTACTACATGGTGCTGCTGTTGGAGTTTGAAGCCCTCCAGTGGAGGGTGTGTAGGAGAAGTAACTCTCCACAGACAGGATTGGGTATGAATGCCAGTTTGGAAAACTCTTATCTGTGACTCATTGGTGGGACAGAATAACTCTAGATTCAACATGTTTGGTTCTTTTTTTCCTTCCAGCATCTATGTTTGCAACTGGTTGCATCCTGCTTTTTAGTCACAAAAGGCCATATAAAACTGCAGGCAACAGTAAATAAATAATATTTAAAGGTGCTTTATTTTCTTTTAATAGAACCTTTTCAGTTTCTTATGCTTTTCTGATTGAATGTGATTTTCATCTCTATAGTTCTAATAATTTATTGCTGCAGGATTAGCAGATGGAAAAAAATCTAATAGTGATGTGGATTATAAAATACGAGTGCTAGTGAAGACAGTCAACACAATATTTGCTTCAAGATAATTATGTCCATTAATTCAGGAAATAGTAAATTACCTGATGCACAACAAAGTAGAGGTGGATTTTGGGGCTATCAGCCAGTAAATATTTCATCACTCCTTTTATTTACTTTTAAGATTATTGGGTTTTTTTACCTCACCCACACAAGAGTCTTGATTTTTACTGGAACTAACTTGGATTATGTAGTGAAGTTATGTCATCATAATTTGTATTATTTTTAACTGCTTATTTTAACCTTCTTATGACAACTCAATGTTGTCACTCTTTAAATGTCACTCTTTAAAAGAACCATAGAATCATAGAATCATAGAATCATAGAATTGGCTGGGTTGGAAGGGACCTCAGAGATCATTAAGTCCAACCCTTGATCCACTCCCGCTGCAGTTACCAGACCATGGCACTGAGTGCCACATCCAGTCTCTTTTTAAATATCTCCAGGGATGGAGAATCCACCACTTCCCGGGGCAGCCCATTCCAATGTCTGATCACCCTCTCAGTAAAGAAATTCTTTCTAATGTTCAACCTAAACCTCCCCCAGCACAACTTGAGACCGTGCCCTCTTGTCTTGCTGAGGGTTGCCTGGGAAAAGAGACCAACCCCCACCTGGCTACACCCTCCTTTCAGGGAGTTGTAGAGAATGATGGGGTCTCCTCTGAGCCTCCTCTTCTCCAGGCTGAACAGCCCCAGCTCCCTCAGCCTCTCCTCATAGGATCTGTGCTCCAGTCCCTTCACCAGCCTGGTTGCCCTCCTTTGGACCTGCTCCAGGACCTCGATATCCTTCCTAAACTGAGGGGCCCAGAACTGGACACAGGACTCGAGGTGTGGCCTCACCAGCACTGAGTACAGGGGCAGAATCACTTCCTTGGACCTGCTGGCCACACTGTTCCTGATACAGGCCAGGATGCCATTGGCCTTCTTGGCCACCTGGGCACACTGCTGGCTCATGTTCAGCTTCCTGTCAATCCAAACTCCAAGGTCCCTTTCTGCCTGGCTGCTCTCCAACCACTCTGTCCCCAGCCTGTAGCTCCCCATGGGGTTGTTGTGGCCAAAGTGCAGGACCCGGCACTTGGCCTTGTTGGACCTCATCCCATTGGAATCAGCCCAACTCTCCAGTCTGTCCAGGTCCCTCTGCAGAGCCTTCCTGCCTTCCAGCTGATCAACACTTCCCCCCAGCTTAGTGTCATCTGCAAATTTGCTGATGATGGACTCAATCCCCTCATCTAAATCATCAATGGAGATATTAAACAGAACTGGGCCCAACACTGATCCCTGGGGGGCACCACTGGTGAGCGGCCGCCAACTGGATGCAGCCCCGTTCAGCACCACTCTCTGGGCCCAGCCCTCCAGCCAGTTCCTAACCCAGCACAGGGTGCCCCTGTCCAAGCTGTGGGCTGACAGCTTTTTCAGGAGAATGCTGTGGGAGACAGTGTCAAAGGCCTTGCTGAAGTCCAGGTAGACCACATCCACAGCCTTCCCCTCATCCACCAGGTGGGTCACCTGATCATAAAAGGAGATCAGGTTGGTCAGACAGGACCTGCCCTTCCTAAACCCATGCTGGCTGGGTCTAATCCCTTGTCCATCCTGCGGGTGCTGTGTGATTACACTGAGGATGATCTTTTCCTGACCCTGCCAGGCACTGAGGTCAGGCTGACAGGCCTGTAGTTTTCCGGGTTCTCCTTACGGCCCTTTTTGTGGATCGGTGTGACATTCGCCAACTTCCAATCATCTGGGATGTCCCCAGTTAGCCAGGATTGTTGGTAGATAATAGACAGAGGCTTGGCGAGCTCTTCTGCCAGCTCTCTCATCACCCTTGGGTGGATCCCATCTGGTCCCATAGACTTGTGGGGGTCCAAGCAGCTCAGTAGGTCACTGACTGTTTCCTTCTGGATTACAGGGGGGCTGGTTAGATTCTTGTCACCTTCTATCAGCTCCAGAAGCCAGCTGTCCTCAGGATAACCTGTCTTATTGTTGAAAACTGAGGCAAAGAAGGTGTTAAATACCTCAGCCTTTTCTTCATCTTTGACAACTATATTCCCACCCATGTCCAGTAAAGAATGGATGTTTTCCTTGCCCTTCCTTTTGCCACTGATGTATCTGTAGAAGGACTTTTTTTTATCCTTCACAGAGCTGGCGATATTCAGTTCAGGTTGTGCCTTTGTCTCTCTAATTTTCTTTCTACACAACCTAACTATATTCCTAAACTCCTCCTGAGTAGTTAGCCCTTTTTTCCATAATTGGTAGGCCCTCTTTTTAACCCTAATTTCTTTCAAAGTCTCCCTGTTCAGCCAAACAGGTCGTCTTCCCCACCGGCTTGCCTTTCGGCACACTGGGACAGCCTGCTCCTGTGCTTTCAAAACTTGCTCCTTGAAGTACGTCCATCCCTCCTGGACCCCTTGGTTTTCAAGGGCTGTTTCCCAGGGTATACTCTGGACTAGTCTTCTGAATAGGGCAAAATCTGCCCTCCAGAAGTCCAACATAGAGGTTTTATTGATGACCCTCCTTGTATCCCTGAGTATTGAAAACTCTATTATTTCACGATTGCTGAGTCCCAGTCATCCACTGAATGCTACATCTCTCACCAACCCCTATCTGTCTGTGAAAAGAAGGTCAAGCAGGGCTCCATCCCTGGTAGGCTCATTTACCAGCTGGAGCAGGAAATTATCTTCTGAAAAGCCTAAAAGTTTACTGAGAAATAAATAGTTAGAACTTCACCAAGTTGTTATTGTCTCTTCATGTTTCATGATAGGAAGAACAAAGTTAGTTCAACTTTTGGCAATACAGTTAGGTAAGTTTTAAATGAATGTGTATATGTACCTACATATATATAGGCACAACTATGTACATCTAACTTGTGTGTAGATGTCTGTACAAATGTTCACTTCTGTAACTGACACTGAGAGGTTCATTTTCTTTTGTCTTCCAACTTCCTCAGGCTCAGCCAACTGGTACTCTTGTAGTGGGACTTACTGATTTATGTCTCAGCCAGAAAACTTGGTCTATGATATCACATTAGGAAAGCTCAAGGGATACATGATGGTGATGGGTGGAAGAACCATGATGTTTTATCTTCATGAGGAGAAAGGGCATGAAGGAAAATGTAACATACATTACAATGCCTGTAGGAGAGAGAAGCTGGTGCTAAAAATCTGTACTGGTCTGTGGATTTCATTAATTTATTCTCACTTGATTTTGAAGTACTGTATTTTAAAAATTTTTAAAAAGTCTAGAAAAAAGGCACATCAGGCATTTGTAATTATTGTGAGACTACATTTTATATTTCAAATAATGTATTTACATTTTCTGTTGTCAAAATAACACCTCATAATTGTATGAACAGGGAAAAATCCTCCTTTTGTTTGATTGACAAAGATTTTAAAAAGCCATTATTGCTTTTATAAATATTGTTTAAAAAAAATTAATTGATTTTTTTCACCTTGCTGTTGCTGTTGCTGCCAATGGCTGTTTGGAGTTGCTGCTAGTAGGCAATAGCCAAAGGAATTTGGCTGAAGCAACAGCAGGAAACAGGGTACTGGCGAGAGTTTTCAGTTCTGTCCATGATCATCAGAGATAGAGACTCATTAAAATACCCACAGAAAGGAGCTGTGACTAGTTTTTTATTGGTGGGGTGTTTTTTTTTCCTATTCTGTTTGTTTTTTTTAATATTCTATTTCTTCCTGAGGATTATTGAATGTTATGGGGAATGATAAGAACTGAGTGTTCAGAAGAGAGAAACCTGTTTATCCAAATTTTATGGAATTTTTTAGTGGAAAGAAAAAAAGCAGAGACTAAAAGTGAAACAGCCTATACTCTATTAACTTTCTAGTATATTATATTTAAGTACACAAGGGCAAAGAATGGCCTGTAGAGGCCAGCAAACAAGGACAGCTGGGGGTACGACATCCTGCAATAGCATGTATAGGAATGGGAGACACAGCAGATTTATTTTTGGATTTGTAGATAGCAGGTAATATTTAATTTGCTTGTGCTATGAGAACAGAAGTTATTTGGGGGCAGAATGCCGTGATCTATGTTTAATCATTCCCCTCAGTCATTGACAGTGACATGGAATTTACATTGTGAAGGAACAGCTGAGGAAAATTGATAAATTAAAATTTTAAAAAAGAATGAGAGTAAAACAGCTAAATCAAAACTGAAGTTTACAAATAAGAGAAGGTAACTTTGGTTGACCTCTGATCTCTAGATAACTTCCATGCATAATGACTCCCATGCACTGAATTCAGGTCTTGGGGCTGTTTTCCTCATTCCCTGTACTGTCTGCAATACTGCAAATACTGGATGATCCTTATGAAAACTGTGGCACCTTCGCTATATTCAGCAAGCCCCCAGATCATCAGGAGGGGGGTGAGATTCCTACCTCTTATACCCAATATAATAGAATAATCAGACTACATTTTTTTTTTATCATAAAGTGGATGGATTTGAAGCAATGTCTCTCTTCTACCTTCTCAGGGAAGCTGAGAAACCAGGCTCTGTAATTCTCATCAGTTGCTGCCTTCTCCTATTAGATGAAGTGATACCCAAATCCCCTCTCACCTCAATTTGTTTGCAAAAAGGACCATAGTGAGGAATGTAATTCTTTTATTAAAAGGATTAGCTATATCATCATTTAACTCCTCTCATTATGTGTGTTATGTCTATGTGCTACTTCTGAAGGTCATGTGTTTCAGGAAACACTCAGGAAAGATTCTCCACCCTGTAGCTTGTGAAAATAAGCTTGAAACATTCAATAATATAAATTTTCAGCTATAATATTTTCTTTTCGGGGGCCTGCATAGGTGTTATAAGCCATTATGAGTGTACCTAGTTTCTTAATGTCTGCCTCCTTACTAATGAAGCATCAGAAGAGATCCACATACATAAGTGTGAAGTTGAAACTGAAATTCTTTTTATTTGTACATCCACGAATTAAATTTTCTGAAATGCTATAAAGATAGAAAAGGATGTGTAGTAAAACTAGTGGAAATATTTTCAAAGTAGGGATTTTTTTATCCCCAATTTTTTTTCAGTATAAAGGCTTATTTACTGAAAATTTTAAACAGTGATTTAAATAAGGTGTCCCATCCTTTTGGTTTGCACTTACTCATGTTTTTAGCTTTGGATTGAGATTTTCTGGAAGATTATGTTTTATTATATAATTTTAGTGTTGAAATGAAAGCTGTACAATTAGATCAATTTACTGAAGTCAAGATAACACATGGCTGCTTTCCTGTATATTTAAACTATGAGGGCTTATCATTTTTCTAATGTCCTTTTATCCTCGCTTAAGTATAGTTAATTTTTAAAAATCAGTTTAATTTACTATCAGATTAATTTATTTTTTATTATTACTATAGATAATAGGTAACTACAGATAATAGGTACCTATAGATACCTATAGATAATAGGTAACTATAGATAATAGGTATGTGCCAAAGGAGTCCAATCAATACAAATAGTAAAACTGCAAGTACTGCATTACTAATACTTAGAAACAATGTTCAAAGCAAATACAACACCTGCTTCTCAATATTCAGTAGCAATCTACATAATCATACTTAATGGCATGCTTATTCTTTTATTTTCAATAATTTTTAAATATTCCACCATAATGTGGAAAATAGAAAGATGATAAGGGAATATGCTAGAGATTCTTTTTTTTCCAATTTCTCATATATTTTTATGGTTGCCTCTGTCACAGTTCTAAGTTATATAGAACATTTTAATTATTTGCAGATAAACTAATATAACAAGAATGTAAGTGAACACTCAAGAAGAATAGAAATTATAACATCACATTTAACAGAGGGCATTACCAAACTATTTTAAGAGCTTATTTTATGTATCTCTGTGTCCTTTTGGCTTCTTCTCTCCCTCTGCTGCTGTGAATTAAGCCTCTGGTGAAGAACAGGAAGGTGGCAAGAAATCCTGAGACAGTATTCATTTTCAGGTGTAAGTGTCACTCTTTCTATTAGCCTTCTTTCTATTCTTGTTTGGGAGCAGGAGCTAGAAATTGAATTGTAAAACACTTAAGATTCCAACTAATTATCTGGGAGGGAAGAGAAGCACATTCAATTTCTCCCTCGTCCAGCTTGGTTCCCATAGAACCACTGCTTTTGAGTGTGCCAAGGAGATTCTGTCTCTTGGAATGGAATCACTAAACTTTTAATAAAATGAGGCATCATTCCACATATCTCCCAGAGACACAAAAAATCATGTTAAGTGTGTGCAGTGATGGACCTGATATTTCACTCCCTGTCAAGCAAGAGACTGAAAACTCTGTCCCGGTAGAGCCTTCTCTAGGTAATTAATAAGAAGTGCCAGCACTTGTCCAGAATGTACCAAAAGATGCAGTAGCCTCAGGCTTGTATTTAACAGGCTGAGTTTTGCCTGATGGACAAGCAGAATTTCAGCACACTATCACCAAAAGGTACACAGTTCCTTCATTATGAGTCACTGAATTTTGCTGCATTGTTTTTCTTGGTTTGTGTTTTACAGACATAAATTTGCCAAAGTGAAGCATCTTATACAGTGAAAACTTTAAGCTATGTATAGTTTACATTCTTGCTTCTGAATTCTAAATTCCCTGCTCTTGTGAATAGAAATAGAGAGAAAGAAAAAAAACCCAAACAAGTATCCTGTCCATTGAATACAGCCTACAGCCAGCTGGAACTCATAATCTAAAGAAAAGTGATAAATTTTTGTGAGGCAAGTTCTGATAGACACAAAAAGACTTGAGATCAGTGGAAATAAGTGCTATTGACACAATCAGTGACACTTCTCTCTAGAAACCATCAAGAAACTCATGACTTTTAACTAAGGAGGCTGTCATCTCCCCAGAAAAACTTAAGAAATTATTGCAGAAAGTATTATTTCAGAAACTATAAGGAACTGTATCAGAAAAAAAACAATGAACAATAAAAAAATCAGGAGATATCTTTCCAGTTCTTCTGGCGGAACTGTGACAAGTTGGTATAATTAGGGAATTGTGGGTATTCAGTATGGAGTGATAAAGCTGTTGGTCTTCATGACAGTAAACTCTATTTTAACATGCCAACAATAAAAAAATACTAAAACTCTTCAGCTGCTTGACACAGAATACAGAAATGGTGTAAAAAAAACCAAACAAAAAACAACTTGGTATTTTCAGATACTTCCATGCACTTTGAGTAGTGTCAGTTTATGCAAAGTTAACTTTATGCTGAATTTGATATGTGTTGTATAGGTTCAATAATTCCACAGAAATATTTTATTTATCTATAAACACCAAATAGAAATTGATTGCTAGTTAATGTAGTATTCTGTGGCTGGAGCCTCTGGGCCTGATTCTGAGCTAGTATACATTGCCCAACTATATCCATGGTTATCATAGAATCATAAAATGGTATGACTTGGATGGAACCTTAAAGTTCTAGTTCCAACCCTCCTGCCGTGGGCACAGACACCTTCCACTAGACCAGGTTGATCCAAGACCCATCCAAGCTGGAACAGAATGCACCTAGTGAAGGAGCATCCAAAACTTCTCTGGACAGTGTGTGTGTATCACCATCCTCACAATCAATAATTTCTTCCTAATAACTAGTCTAAATCTACTCTCTTCCAGTTTAAAGCCATGTCCCTTTGTCCTATCACTACGGGCCCTACTAAAAAGTCTGTCCTCATCTTTTTAACAAGCCCTCTATATAAAAGGCCACTGAAAGTCTGCTATAACGTCTCTCCCGAGCCTTCTCTTCAGGCTGGAAAACCCCAGCTCCCTCAGCCTGCCTTCAGAGGAGAGGTGCTTCAGCCCTCTGACCATCTTTTTGGACTGTGCTGACTCCATCATCTCCATGTCCTTCCTTTTTCTGAGAAAGGAAGGCTTAGGGGAGAACTTATTACAAATGCTCCAGTAGTGAAAGGACAGCTACAAATATGGAGACTCCCTATTTATATGGAGTCACATGGACAAAACAAGGGGAAATGTGCACAAGTTGCTCCTGGGGAGATTCTGTTGAACAAAAAAGGAAACTTTTTCACTATGAGGACACTTAGACATTGGAATGGTCTCCTGGAAGTTGTGGATTCCCCCGCTTTGGGACATTTTAAGTCTCATCTAGATGAGGAGCTGAGACATATCATATAAACAATAATATTAGAAGGGTTTGACCAGATGATCCTTGAGGTTCCTTTCAACCTGACATTCTATGATACTGTGATTCTTATGCTGGGGGCCCCAAAGCTAGACACAGTACTCCAGATGGGGTCTCATGAGAGCAGAGTATGGGGGGAGAATCACATCCTTTGCCCTGGTGGCCAGGCCTCTTTTGATGTAGCCCAGGATATGGTTGGCTTTCTTGGCTGTAAGTGCACATTGCTGGCTCATGTTTAGCTTCTCGTCATCCAACACCCCCAAGTCCTTCTCCTCAGGACTGTTCTCAAGCTATTCTCTGCTTAGCCTGTATTTCTGCTTGGGAACTATGTTGATCCAGGTAAAGAACCTTGAACTTGGCCTTGTTGAACTTCAGTGTGGTTTACAAATGCTCACATCTCAAGCCTGTCAAGGTCTCTGTGGATGGCCTTCCTTTCCTTCCAGCATGTTTACAGTACTATACAGCTCAGTGTCACTGGCAAACCTGCTGAGAGTGCACTCAATTTCAATGCCTGTATCACCCACAAAGATGTTAAACATCAGCAGTCCCAGTTCCAGCCCTTGAGGGACACTACTCATCACTGGTCTCCCTTTGGACATTGAGCTATTGACCTCAACTCTTTGAGTGCAACCATTCAGCCAATTTTGTATCCACTGAGTGGTCCAGCCATCAATTCCATATCTTTCCAATTTAGAGACCAGGATGTGATGCAGGACGGTGTCAAATGCTTTGCACAAGTCCAGGTAGATGGTATGAGTTGCTCTCCCCTTGTTCTCCCTTGTTCTGTGACCCCATTGCCACCCAATTCATCAGACATGATTTGGCCTTGGTGAAGGTGTTGTATTATGACAGCTCTCAGGGACAAGGTAATGGTAACCTCAAAAGTGATGGTTAACACCATATCCTCTCTAAATTAAATTTAAATAGACACCAAACTAGTCTCTGCACTTTCAGGTTACTACATTCTTTATATCTGACCTGAAATCCATCTATTTTGTCAGATAAAGAGAAATTCTATCTTCTTGAAAATACAGCATTCCAATGCCTTACTCTGAAGTGCATTAAAGGAAAGGCTGCCAGTTTACACAGAATTCTCTACAAGAAATGAATCTTCGGTCAATAAAAAGGTTGCAACAACTATTAGCACACTTTCTTGTGCACTGTAAAATTAAATTATCTTCCAAAGAATAAAAAAATGAGAAAATGTCAGCACTACCAACTACTAAGAGTTATGCCATATAATGATTTATCTAAACTCAGAAATTGCAGTGTATGGATACCATGTATGGATGAAATTTATAGTACATCATTTATTTGAATGCTTGAAATGCTCTAGTTGTGAGCTACTGTGATTCTAAACATTTATTGGAATTTTGCTTCAAAGAGCAGGAAAAAAATCCCCACAGAAGATAATGAAGGTAGTGGTAATACAGAGATGACTATTTTAAAAAGGCAGCCAGGCAGCCATGTCTGCTCTCCTGCTTTATCACTAATACTGCAGGAGGTTTTACATTCTAGTATCCCAGGCTTCAAATTAAATGTCAAATTCAATTTGCCACTGAAAACATGAAGTGTGTGACTGCCCTCAGAGGGATAACCTGACAGCACAATTTCATAATTGGTGTCTGCCCTAATACTGAGGTAAAATACAGGAAGAGATGTTATTTGACTGCAGTCATATCTTACTCTTTAAAAATAATCCACCCCTGGATAGGCTAAAAAACACTTAGTTGAAATTTGAGCCCTTAGTAAATTTCTGGCTTTATTTAAAATATTTGGGAAAATAATGTTAAGTACCCTATGATAACAGATGCAAACCTCCCTGATGGGATCATGCCACCAGTTATGTCTTTATGTCTCTGATGTTTAGCTCATAATCAAATGAGATTTGTGAAAGAAAATGAAGAGGTGCTTATTCCATTTAGAGTACTTCATTTTTTCCATTCTATTCATGTAAGCTTGTGTTTTAATAATGAGATTTTTAATCCACTTTAATATCCCACCATTATATCTTCATGAACTATCTGCTATATAAATAATAACAATGAGGTGTGTTTAAATATAAAAATGCATCCTTAAACATCTAGACACTTTTAGTACTGGTTGTAATTAGAAACTTAAGAAACATGTGCAATTAAATATGCTCATAAAAAAACAGATACATTTCTAGCACCAGTCAATTTGTTGCATCATCAATATTATTCAGGGTGGCAGTTTAAAACTGTATTGCAGTATTTCAAGTGTAAAATAGTTAAGAACAAAATTATTAAAATTTAAACCACCATAACCGTTTCAGAACAACAGTGTTTTAAACATGCTCTCCAAACTTTTTTTTACAGGCGCATTTTCAAATTCTATATCTCTATCCATAGTTGTAATAGCTAAGTTCCAGTGGCAATGGATTTTTACTATATATTACTATATATTAAACAAATTTTCCTTTTTTTCTTATTCATATGAATAATCTGAGACTGAATCATCTGAGATTTTTTTTTTTTTTTTTTTTAATAGAATCCTCTTATCTGAATACATAGGCAATAAAACCTTTGCAGCTGTGCAACATGGTTTACCCACTGTAATGATGTACTCATGACAAGGGTACATCATCTCAACTTGGAGAATACATGCTTTATTCTTTCTCAGCATAAAATTACAGAAAGATATCTCATATTTGAAAAAGCAGAATAGTGTTTAGCTTAGAACAGGCTGTCCAAAAAAGTGGTTGAGTCACCTTTCCTGCAGGTATTTAAAAGATGGTGGCATTTAGGGACATCATTTAGAGATGGACTTTGCAGTGCAACTTGATTACATATTATGTTAAAATAAAACAACTGACCAAACCCATCTCTTTACCTTAACCTGGGATCTTAATTTAATGTGAAATATGCCAGTCATGAACAGAGGTATTGACATTGAACCCATAAACAGGATGTCAAGGAAAGTTTTCTATATAATTTACTCATTTTCCTAGTTTGTGGACTGGCATATACTCAGACCTGTAGCACTGATGTCTCACATACAGTCTTTTTACACACAAACCTCTCTTTGTACCTCCCATCCTCTCCACACATGAAGCAGTCTCTTTCATTCTCTGCACATAGGCTACCCCCCCTTTTGTATGACTGTCCCTCTGACAGGCTCACAGCATCATCTATGGCCCATATTCAGAAGGTAAGAAGTGTATTGTAGGATATCACTTTTCCTGAGCAAAACGCTGGGATTCTGTTCTGCATCTTCTTTATAAAATGAAGAGGATCTCATGTCTCAAGCAAAGAAAATTGATCGGTCCTTTTGAAGTGTAGTGTTGAGCACTCTGGTGCCTGACATGCCCTGTTATGCCAGAGGTTTTTTTGACAAAAGTTAATTGAATTTACTAGTACAGAGAGACTGCGGCCACTACTTCAGAGCATGATATATAAACAATATGCTGGGGTTTATGTCCTTGTAAAGAGCTGAGTAGTGATGCTGATTTGCTTTATTAAAATGTATAGTATCATTAGTCTGGTGGTTGCATTAAGTCTTAGCAATGCTTATTTACACTGGCTGATATAATACCAGGTGCAACCAGCAGTCAAGGTTATTTATTTAACTTTAGTTATCTTTCCTCTTGGCACTAGTTGGCCACTGCAGAAGAGAAGCCAAGATGTGCTGCTCCTCTTATACTTTAGAGGTAGATCTACTGAGTACAGCTGAGATGATGCAAAGCAACAGCAGTGTCATATTGATCCTGTTGTTGTCCTTAATCCTTCGGCTTGGCAGAGAAAATACAGTTTCCAGATCTCGTGATATCCCAGAAGTATCTGGAAATAAATTAGTGGGCCTTAAAAAAATAGCATAAGGATATACCTTTTTTCCTGAAGTTTTGGTTGCAAAAATAATTCAAGTTTAATATAAATAGTATAGCTTGAGGGCAGGCCATTAACATAACCTGCAATTCTATAGCTTTTTTGCTCCCTGAACTTCTGAAGTTCTCTGAGGACATCTGAAGGACTCAGTAAAAGTTCCTGAATATATTTCCTGAATAATTAAAGCAAAATACCAAGGAATGTCCATCAGTGAGGAAGTATTATTTTATTGCAAGATCACTGGGTTCGGAGTTAAAGGATCACTTCAATTTTTCAATACTTGTGGAAACTTTCATAAGGGCTTGAAGAAACAATTGAAGATTGCTAAGTTTTAGCCATGTGAAAGTTTACATAATTTAGGTTATCTGTCTAGGCTTGTGTTGCAATTAGGTTTCTATCACAGTTAGCAAAGAGAGTAAGTTTGTTTGTCTCACACCAAAATAGCTGTCAAAAATGGTTTGAATGAATTTTCTGTCAATTTGTCTATTTCTCTTCATTTACTAACAAGAGAGATTATACACCTAATTTCCTATGTGTCAAATTATGCATAGTTCTCCTCTTTATTTTTTATTTTCTGCTACTTACATGTGATTAATATTGACACAACTACAAAAGTTCTGTGGAGCGTGCCAAAAAAGCTTACTTGGCTTTAAGAAATAAATGTTCATGAACTTCATACAGGAAAGCAGGGAGCTTAACTGTGGTAGTTGTGAACACTACTGGAAATAACATCTCTGTTATTTCCCGTTTTGGCTGAAAAATCATGCTGATGAGGTGGGACTATGTTGGAGAGTGCTTGTTCACACACCTAAGCAAGAGCAGCATGGCTTTATAAACTGCTTCATCCCCAGCAAGTGTTCTCTGTAATGTGAGCTGAATTTAGAAATTGTCAGTTTTTTTGAAAAATGAAGGACGGGGGATACACCAGAATTAATTCCACTGCTTTCTGTGTCAGAAGGCATCACCCACTAGGCACGTATTCACCACAGAATATGTTCAGGCTTTACAAGCAGCATGTTGCAGTAGCCTCAGTACACTGTTGTATCCTGCCTATGCACCCAATACTTTAAGCTATATCCTGAGTCACTTGACTTTCCTGAGCAGTATTGTAATTTTTTCATGGTACAAGTGAATGTAGTCAAATAGAAGCATCTCACTATTGCAAATTTGAAGAATCTGAGAGCTATTTCTGCCAGCTTCTCCTTTCACTGAGTAAGCAGATGACATATTATGTCGATTTGCAGTAAGAATATCAAAAAAGAAACTGACATTGAATGATCCCCCGGATAATTCATCATTAAGCCAAACTTCTTGCTCAAATGATTTTTGAATCTCTTTTTTACTTACTAAACTGTTTATTTGGTGGAAAAAGAAAATGCACAAGAAAATGCACAAAGAAAATACAGTCAACGGGCTGACATTGTAATTTCCTTGCTTTCATCACCAGCTTGATGTTAATATATGAGTATTAATATAATATAATTGGAAAGGCAGCTGTTCTGTATTTCACAAACAAAAACTCTTTAAAAAAATATATATGTAAGTATTTACAAATACTATGAAATAATCAATGTTTGATACAATATTAATTTCTTATTAAGAGTACTGTGCAGTTTTCAAGACAGGGCTAGTTTATCTGAATAATTGAGAACCTGTTGGAGTCACAGAAATATTGAGATTCTTATTCAGCTTTTGCAATCAAATATTTTGTTTTTCAGAGTAGTAGTTCAGATGTTTATTCAACCATTCAGAAATTTTGATCAAGCCACATTTCAAAAATAGCCAATTTGCTTCTTGTATACAGTAGTATTCTATGGTTCTAAAACTTGACTACTATCTTTTAAAGCTATAGTAACATCAGGACTAGAAAAGCCCTATTAAATATTAACTGCAATATTGAAAGTCCTGGTTGTTTGCAAGGAGGAACCTGATAAGGAAAGGTTCCACTGTAGAATAAACTTCTAATATTGTTAGCAGTAAATTAAGTGTGTGTAAAGTAACACAGAAATTGTTTTATAAAACTGCTAAAACTTAGAGTTTATTACATTTCCTCTACAATAGGTTGAACTATTATTAAACCTAGAAAATAAATTATCTTCCCTTGGGGTGATAATCCTACAAGATGCCTTGATGTTTACATTGGCTTAATATAATTTCACTTTCATTTGTCCTATAACAAATTCCACTGACATTTAATCTTAAAAATGTCTATGATATGACTTTTACCAAATATTAACTTAAAATGTTTTTATTAAATTTAAAGCATTTTGTAAATAGTATTGGAAAACATATTTTGGACTGAGCAAATTAATTCTTTATTGAAAGCAAGCAGGAACATGAACTCAACAGAATATATTTATATTCTGTATAACCAATGTCTGTCACAGTCCTGGTCTAGTAGTCAGCTTCATATGTAAATATACCATCATATCACCAGGGAACTCTCAACAAGCAAGCTCTTTCTGAAAATTTCCAGCCAAGCTGCCTCCTTTGTTCCTGATGAACTTTGTAACATCTGAGCCTTTGCTTTTCTAAGGCCTCTTAATTATCCATGGACTGGGAATTACCGGTCCTGATACAGGAGCAAGAAAGACAGTCTGAAATGTGGCTATGTGATTCATGTCTTCCAAGCTCCAATTGACGTAAAGTTTACGCAGGTAGTGATGGAGACTTTGGTGTTGATTAGAAGGCTTTATTTCAGTGTTTTAAGCCCTGGATTTTCAGTTAGACAGTATTTTTTTTCCAAGATTATAATGAGTTTTTTATAGAAATCCTACTCAGTGATACTTATCTCACTTCATTTATTGATTTCATAGCTTTGGCACCTTGAGGAGTCTTATTAGCAGTCTACTTGCACATTAGGCCAAAATCCTTCACTTTACTAAATCTAAAGAAAAATATTTCCTAAAAATACTATCTCAAACTGCATAAGTATATCTGTTCTTTGTAGGTCAGATATGCTATTTTTTCTTTCAGACCAGACATGTGAGACAATAGCTTAATTTCTTACTCCCTTCAATTCCTGCTCTTCCAAGTCTATGCAGAGCATCAGAATTGCTTATCACAGTTATTTCTTCCTTAACTGTGACCATGTTCCTTTTTCTTAAGAAAAGGGAAAACTAATCCTCTTTTTACTTGCCAGTGACCTGGGCTTTCCTCTAATATATGTTAATGTAGGAAAAAGAAATATTATAGCAGAAACTCTTTTGCAGCAAGTCACATTCCTTTCCCCTAAGCAGTGTAGTCACTGCAGAGACAAAAATTTCTGTTACACTGCTTTGTGAAGGATATAAGCAATCATCTGTTTCATGTTGGTACAGGTGCCCTCATATATATCTTATGATGGAAAAGGGAATTGAGGGAGTGATAAAGGAAGAAAACACTTTGATATCAGCATCACAATATCTATGCTAAAAGCTTCGCTTCTTAATTATTTTAATATAAAAAATTTAAAAATCTTTGCAGTTTCATACAAGTTTATCCTAAGTGCCCAAAAAAAAAACCCATTAATGATAGTAAGTGGTATCACTGCTGAAAAGACCACATTTTATTTAATCTAATTCAAACTTCTTGCACACTAGCATTGACAAAATTGTATAAGTACTTATGCTTCAAGTATTGACAAATTCCTTTGGGAACCAGAACCATGAGACACCCTGTCTATCCATCCTGACACTTCTAGATAAAAAATTGATTAAGATTCACTGGATAGTGGCTGTTTTAACAAATTTTCTACAATCAACACATAGAATAAAGCAAATTTCAAACCAATACATTATCTATAATCAGCATATAGAATAAAAGAAAATGCAAACTAATTTGGTGAAAATTCTGGGGAAACCTAAGTAACATGCAGAAATTGAAAACTGTATCTGCTAGTTAATTCTGTAGAACAAGAATTTAAATTTGTTAGCAAAATTACTCGCTGCACATTATATATGTCAACTTTATTTTAGATCACTCTTTTTTTTACATGTTGCCATTAGGGAAAATTCATATCCTCCATATACAAATAAATAAATTAATAAATTTAAAAAGAAATCTCTCAGTCTGCATATTTTGTGAAGAAACCAGAATAAGAACAGGACATGAAAAAAACCTCCACAAATGGTAGACCTTCAATTCTAAATTTTAAAAATAGAGTGCAGATCTTTGTCAAGTTGTCTTGTTATGCAAATGAATTCTGAAGAACATAGTATATTCTGAATAACTTCATTTTATTTTCCTGTACTGAATCACCAATGAAGCCACCAAACTGCTCCAAACAAGCCAGTTGAATTTTTGTGAGGTCCAAATTTATATCTGTGTGAATAAATAGATACCTTTCATCTGAATTCATTTTAAAGTCCTTTTGAGCAGCACCTTCAGCTGTATTGTTTTACTGTAGCAAGTGACTATATTCTGGTCTGTATTCTTGGGATTAAAATGTAAATACATGGTTTAAAAAATTCCTCATTCTAGGATGAAGATAGTCAGGGCTGGAATAAAAGCCCAGAAAATTAATATGATTTTCAAACTGAGAACAACTGAATGCAGCTTGAATATATTCCCTAAGATAATTTAAGAGTAATCCATTTTTAAGAGTTAGAACTTTTTTACAAGATTTATAACTGTATTTAAATCAATAACTTTTTGGGTTTTTTTAAAAAAAAGATGAAAAGATGCTCTTCTTAATGAATTTAGTGCAGCTTTCGTCTTTTTATAAGCATTAAAGGATTCTTAAATCACCCAAGAGTCTCTAAAAGTGCTACCCAGTCATCCAAAAGATCAGATGACAGACACAATAGTAAAGCCAGGAGTACATTATTTCATTAAATCTAGAGCAGAAATTAAACTATATGCCTTCATGTATTACATATAGAATTTTCATGCTCTTTCCTGTATTATTGCATAGAAAGCACCTTTCTGATTATACTTAATGCCATGTGTTTGCCCCATATATGTGATATCAATGTCTTTGTCAGACTGTTGAAACTGTAACCCTCAGTTTTTATGTGTGATAATTCTACCATGTTGCTGTGCATTCTGTTTGTCCATATGGCCAGTGAATGTTTGCCAAGTATTCCTGAAGAAACAAGAAATAGAAGAACAAATAAGTACAGATGTGAGATTATTTCATTATTATAATAATCAAGACTTTAAATATTGCACCTTAAATGTTATATTTTTCCCATGCTTGTTTTGCAAGCAATTCTTTTACTGAGATAAACCAATATATTTATACAATAAAGTGCCCTTCATTCATGACTCAATTCAGAGCATATCCCTGTCATTGTGATCTGGTTTCACATTTTAAAACACCTGTGTAACAAGTTTGTTTTACCTTGATAGGGCCAGGTTATGTAGGTGAGTTTTAAGAGCTGTCACTTAAAAGTTGCTATAGCTTTTTAGCTAAAGGTTCCCTATGTAGCAGAAGTTGTCATAACTCTTTCATTTTTCATGAAACTTTCATTAAAAACATATCAGTTTCCCAGAGAACTTAAAATTGTCATGCAAAAAGAATGCAACGAGAAATAAGTTTATCTTTTTTATGATGTTATCATTGCTTGGCTCCAGCTATTCCATAATCTGTTTCTGCTTTACCAACCGTAACTTTTAATATTATTTTTTAACAGTCTGATCCAACAGGCACAATAATACCTAATTGTGATAATGAGAAAAACAACAATCTCGCACTTTAATGATGAAATTTTGGTGTATATTTTTCCCTGTTTATGAAACAGAGAAATCAGCAGGTGAATATAATTTCTGTGTTACACTATTATACAAGCAGGTGAAGAGCATTGAGGAAAAGAGAAAGAAGAAAGAATGATAAAGTTGAGTGAAGGAAAAAGCTGTGCTGTACTCTGTTGAAAAGACAATGCCATAAGGGAAAAAATTAAATATTAATGAAAATACTTATTTCCCAGAGGCCTGGCCAGCAAAGAATGCTGAACGAGATAATTCACTAACCAAAGGAACACGGTGACTGAAAAGCAGATTATCATTGAAGTGAAAAACAAAGGCAGCTGACATTAATAATTAATTGAGAAGGTTTCCTGTGGAGGTTTAGATGAGCTACAGGCGCTATGTGTAAAGTCACCTGACTACCAGATTTTTATGTTCTGTTTCAGAGACATTTACATTAACATGTACACCTGACATTAAGTTTACCTGGAAGGAAATACAATCCTAATTGGGAATTTTTATCTGTGTTGAAAGTTGTACCTTTTGTGTTTATAAAGTAAAGCTGGCAAGTTACACTTTTAGATTATTGCAGGAATAGCTATCAACACCTAAACATCTCTATATGTATGCCATACACCTTTAACCCTATATACAAGGGCAAGACTGACAAAGATGTTCAGAGAGCAGTTGAAATGGAATAAGCCAGAGAGAACCTTCTCTTACATTATGAAATTGGCTTTTGGGCAACTGTGTTACCTTTCCCTCTGCTCACTTAGTGTAAATGTTCTAAAAGACAGTGTCCTGCCTCCCAAAACAGCAACTGTCATGTAACTAAACTGAATATAATCTGAAGGAGTGATATTGGCTCCAAAAGGGGTTTAATTAGGCAACAAAGCCAAATTCTCCGTTGTCTCATTGCTGTGCCCTGTGAAATTTTTTTCGTCGCTATGGATCAAAGGGGGCAGAAGATTCCTTGGGCTCCAAGAAGAGGATCTCAAAGGCCTCCTAAACAGACCTGACTAATTAAGTGATGTGCATGTGCCAATGAATGCTTTTCAAGTCAAAGGGCAGGAGAATGCTCACGTCCACAAGTAACCAGTTGAAGTGCCTCAGATATTAGGCTGAGTTTTCAGTCATTTGAACATAAAATCTCTAAGTTTTGGTGTACTGATATTAGGATACTATCAAAATGATAGCTAAGAACAAAGTAATCAAAGATGTAATGCACCAAGATATTTTTGTGAGTCGTGGGTAAGAGAGGAAACAAAAATGTGAAGAGTGGTAGGAGAGGTTAAGTGTGAAAAACCTGTTCTGTAAAAATGGTGGTTGTTTCAAATGTATTGGTAGATTCTTTGCCTAATATGTGCATTGGCAGAAAATGGAATCTATTTCAACCCATTTTTAAAGTACTAAACATGCCTGAATTTCTAGAGCATATTATTATTTTGTTCTGGGCTTTTTATCAAATCACAAATTTTTCACACCAAATAACAACATTCAGGTTTCAGGAAAAGAAGAACACATGCCAAGCTATATGTTTTCAGCAAGTTTGCTGTGAAAGATATCTGTACTATCTTCTAAGTTTGGCTTTTTGGAAATTTAAAGCCTCAGTACACATACAGCTTTTGGGGTAATATCCATCCATATACCCAAAGTGCTGCCACAGACATTTCAGCTATAAGCACAAGTAACTCCTGGAACAAGATCCCTCTGAGTATCTGTCAGGCTACCTACCCCTGTGCATATAGAGTTCCTTGGACTAGACTTTTAATTGCATTAGAAGCAGCTTTGTCTTTTGAATTTTCTATCCTATTATTTCAAGGCATTTTAAATTTTCCTAACAGAGATTTGTCTTTGTCTCACTAGGCTAAGCTCTAATGAAGAAACGTCAGTGTTGCTAACAATTGCACAAAGAAGGACTGAAGACCTTTGCGACCAATGATGTGGTTGTCATGGAAACTGTTTCTGTTTCTGTCACTCACTGGCTGTCTTTCAGGTAAATCAAAACAAAACCCAGAAAACTGCTTATTTTTTTCAAGGCTATTAACTGAAAACAGAAATAGGAAGATATAAAAGCCTGCCAGAGAAAATAAAAATAATTTTTTAAATTATTTTCCTAAGTGGTGAAATTGTAAAAAGGTATACAAAGGGATTTACAAGTGTTGGCTATCTGCCTTTAATTTGTGCATAACTCTGAATAACACTGAAAGAGATGACAGCTACATATTCCATTTGAAAAGACTATGACAAACTTATTATTATGTAAAAAAAAAATTAGAAAATTATTAATTAGCACAGTTCTTTTCTGAAGACTAACCTGTGAGAATGTTTGCTTTGGCATTGTGTTCTGGATTTTGGAACTAGTTATTTCATTGGTTTGTTTTTTCTTATTTTTTGTATGTTTTATTGATCATTATGATTTTTGTTTGTGTGGTAAGTTTATTTTTTTTTTTGCAGATGTTTTACTTGGCATTAGTTTGGTTGCCTTTACCTTTGCAAGTAATAGAATGAATTAATCAATAGTCATTGAAGTTCTCACATGAGAATTTTTGTAATTTGATAGCATATCATCTCTGATCTCTTGTGGCTGCCCCATTTTCTTAATGCTGCCCCTTATACTGCCTCTCAGTAGTTTCTAAGCTATACTTTTCTCAGATTCTTCCAAAACTTATTGATTCTGCCTCGTTGCAAGATCAAATTTGCTAAAATTAAATGAAAGCAAATGTTATATTTTTTTTTATAATACTATGATATTAGATACAGTATTTTAATACAGGGAAGTACCTGTGGATGTCAACATACATACATCAGATGCATACATGAAACATCCTGATCTAATCACATCTTTCTCATGCCGCTTCATTGTCTTATATTATCTAAGTTTAGGACTTTAGGACTTTTGGATAGGGTATATTTGTCTTTTTTCTCAGGCACATTGTCAATCCTGGTAATATCGGTATTTTTACAATTCTAGTACTAGTGTCTATTAATGTAATATTCATTTTTTAAGTTAAAATTGTATTTTTATTGTTACATTTTCCAAAAATGTGGTTGTTAATTTCAGAAGTATTTCAGAAATTAAAATCTAGAAGTTCTTCTTAAGAACTATATCTTCCACCCAGCAAACTTTAAGAGTTATAAGTCAATATCTGACAGCAGGTATTACACAGTGAAATTAATTTAACTGAACTTGTAGTTGGTTTTACAAAGCTAAAATCCCTTTATCCTCAACTGCTGTTAAACAGAATACCTCTAAGTAGTAGAATTTCTCCAAATAGATTTATCTGACTCTGTACAACACAATAACATGTTGCAAATTTTTTGAGAAACATTTCATATGCTGGAAATTCTGTATACTAATACTGCACATGCAGGGATGAGTTTCAGTTATCCTTGTTTAAACCAACATCTTGCAAATGGTTTAGAGCATTAGCACTTCCCTGATCTGCCATAGCATTAAAATGCATAACTACTTTGGAATTTAAACTGAAAGTCAGTTTTTACAGAAGTATTTCATTTAACATAATACCCTGGAAACCCTTGGCAGTGATTCAGCGTGATGTTTAAACTTAAATGACCATTCCTCTCATCTGCTAATTTGCTACTTATATCCGGTGGTTTCTAAAGTATTCCTCTTTTCTTACATTTCATTTTGATTTGTGATTCTTCAGGATTCTTATATGTTTATTACACACTAATGGAGTAGATTTAGACTCCTGTAAGATATACTTCTTTACTGCAGTACTTGTTTTCATGTGCTGTTGAATTAACATGATAAAGTGTATTTTTCTTATATGTAAAGAAAATTTTCAAATTATTTTATTAATAATCATTATACATTAGGAAATTTAATGCTGAAAATTAAGTGCTGAAATTAACCAAAGATTTAAAAAATTGGTTTAAACTTGTTTTAATTAGATCTTCAACATATGTAGTAATTTATAGTCTCCATATCTTTCACATTTGGTAACCCTATGCTGTATTTTGAGCTGTTTTTATATTACAGCACTCAGGGGATCATGTGCACATCTGCAAATAGTTTGAAGAGTTGGTGGAATTCAAGGTGGTAGCCTAGTAAGTTAGATGCCTGTTCTTAATGATAGAGCAATAGATATTGATGCTGCTTCAGGAAGATACATTTCATTCAATTCCTGTTGTTCTGGGCTGTGTTAAGATTCAGTACTTATCCATTTAGCCATCAGATGAAGGGGTCTCTCTTAGCAGCAGCCAGTGTTTGGAAGAGAGTACTACATTACTGCATTGATTTTGCAGTGGTGAAGGAAATAATCCAAGAAGTGAACAGATGACCTCTCTAGTTTGTGTATACAAATACCCTGGTATTTTGGGTTTTGCTTATGCATGAATGTATTCAAGTGTGCTTAAACTGTATGAAAAATATTTTTAGGTGAAGAAAAATGTATGAACGTATTATTTTCTGAATTCAAGATTGCCAGCTGAATTATGTTTTTTATTCAAGTTTATTTTAGTGTAAGCAAAAGGTATCTGGGTCTAGGGCACACAGTTATATTCTTACATTCTCAGAAAGATTGATAAGTAACAGATGCAAAGAAGGTCTCAAGATTGGTGTTATGTTGCTTCTTATGGCACACTATTGCCCTTCAAGCCAACATGAAGTGGAAGAAAAATTAAGCTGTCATTTTAGATGTTGCATCCACCACATTTCTAAAATGACAGTTTGAAAAAATACTTATTTTGGGGGGCTGTCATTTATTTGTTTGTTTGCTTGTTTTTTCTTCCTGTGAGGACCTCAAACTATAAGCTAAAAGAGTGCCACGGGGGAACTCTCAACCTGAAATTCTGAGGAGCCTTTCGTATCTGATCTTGTTCCATAATACCTGAAGTGAGTTTAGAGGTGACCAGTTAGAATTTAAATCAAGTTGATCAGAATTTTATCCACTGGTAATTTTTAACTTTCTTGAGATCTTATATATACATTTAGTTAAAAATTACATGTTCAGAGCCTTTTAACAGGTGCAATTGTGATTTTTCAGTGGAAAACCATAGAATGATACCAAGTATGGCATCAGCAATTTTGTCTTCTAGATTATTTGGTCACCTATGTGTTAGTCATTTGCAATCATGACCTTATGATTTGGACCACACTATCTGAATGTTCTTGGGATTTGACTGTTCTGATTCCTTGTAATCACTGGTAAATCTGCTTTTATATATATAGTAAAGACTATTTTTGGTTCACACAAGGACCAGCTAAGTACAGAATCTTTTCTTTGTCTGGAGATGCTAAGGTTTCAAGCACTGATTTCTCAGAGAAGTTGGTATTAAATATTGCTGACAGACATTGATTTCAGACAACACTCCCTAACCCTGGAATGAGACAAACAGGTATTTCTCTCTGTTTTCAAAAGAAAAGAAATACTGGTAAAACATAACAAATTCACATCAGATCACCAGATAACTTCTAATGGAAAAAGTAAGGCTGTGGGTTTCATTTGCGGATGTAAAATACTTGACAAAAGCCAATTTGAAAGTACAGCTCCTGTCATTCTTTTTAATAATTATTGCTGCATGTGACAGGCTATTTCAAAGTTTAAATATAAGTTAAAGATTACATAATAGAGTGAATGGCATTTATAGAGCTCTGATTCTGTTTTCATCTAACATATATCCCATATGGCTTTTTGTTCCTCTGCCCACTTATCTACCTCTTCTGTATTGTTACCTGCCTCTGAGTAGTGCTATCATGTGAAGCCTTGCTGCTTTACTTATACCCATAATTCTATTGATGCCATGAATTTTAAAGTCCATAAAGAAAAGGAATCTCATTTTTACTCAATTAATATGCAGCACTATTCAGAGGCACTACCTCTGGGACTCAATGGTCAGTTCTCATAATGCCAAGAGTGTAAACACTTGTCTTTAAACTCATCGTTATGTACAGTTAATTTATTTTCACACAAAACATTCTCACTCTCAAGCAAAGACCCCCTAAAAAGTGATTTTTTTTCTCTGTATCCTTCAGCATGGTACTCAAAATTAAAACCAGGACTTTTTCTGAACAGTTGCTTGCTAGAATCAGATAAGAATGAACACTTCGAAAACTGTTCTTAAGTAGGAGAGCATATGTGGAACAAACACAAGTGTCCTGTCTAGTTTTGACCTGCAGCTGGCAGTGATCTGAGGTGCTTCCCATCTTTTATTATGTTCATCTGATATAACTCCATCTGGTTACTTGGAGGCTTTTAGAAATTTTCTCTAACATCTGCACTTATCAGCTTCCAAAATGCATCTCAAACATGCTCAATATGTGACTTTCAGAATTCCAGAAGCCCCTGATTAAAATTCATAGCCTAAGGTTCATAAACTCATCAAGCAAACTGTATAAAATTTGCATACCACTCTGAGTGCCAGGAATGTTTCTTGTTTTTATTCCTCCCCCTTTTAGACAATTTCTACATCCAGTATGTGAAAGGCTGCTTCTCTGCCAAATGAATGATGAACACACAAATGACCAGTGTTTATCACTGATAAGCCTATACAATTACCCACTTTCCCCCCACCCCTGGCCCTGCACTGATGACAGTCTAGCAAATACCATGCAGCTTTGTCACCCTTGGTAGCTGAGCATAAAAACCCTGAGACACAACCCTAGATAAGTCCTAGTGCCTGGGGACTTTCATGTTCTCAGTCTTCCAAGTAAAATGGAAAAGTCAGAACACACTTAACCTTTCTACAGAAATATGCATCCTGAAATATTACATTTTGCAGACAGTGCAAAGCAAGAGAACAATTAGTCAGTGCTGAAATCCAAGGTAGACCTATCTTCTCATTCTTGGATTCAGTGCTTAATTGAATTGGGGAGGAAAGTACTAAACTTCTAAATGTTGCTCTTTATATAATTCTTAATTATTAAATTATTTACTGCTGCCAGAATCCCAAAGTGCTGAGGGACTTTTAGTATATACATAAGAAATTATATGAAGACCTTCTCCCTCTTTGAATGTTTTTCTATGATTAAAATTTCTGAAATAAATTATTTAGGTTTTTATATGTTGATAGGGCTAGATAATGATGGCTGTCATGGTTTAGACCCAGCTGGTATCAACCAGGCCTCTTCTCACTCACTCCCAATTAATCAAGACAAGGTCAGGGAGATTTTCACTCCCCAGTTACAGTAACACACTAAAACCAGACAGATTCAATTTGGGGAGAAAAAAAATAAAATTAATCTATCAAAGTAACAGAAAGAGAAAACATAACCAGATCTTATACTACCTTCCCCCCACCCCTCCCTTCTTCACAGGACTGGATCCCCATCAGCAGCACAAGGGGATGGGGAGTGGGGGTTTAGGGCTCCCCACACATTCCTGCCACTCCTTCCTTCTCTGGGGATGACTCCTCACAGCCTTCCCTCACTCCAATGTGTGGTCCCTCTCATGGGATAGAGTCCTTTCAGAACCCTTCCAACATGAGTCCCTCCCACCCGGTGTAGTCCCTCAGGAACACACTGCTCCAGGGTGGCTGCCCACAGAGTCACAGCTGCTTTGGGAACTGTCGCCTCCCCTGGCATGGGCTCCTCCACTGCTGCAGATCCACATGGTCCTTCTGGACCACCATGCTGCCCCATGGTCCTCTGTGGCTACAGATCCACTTCTGCCTCACCATGGTCCTTCAGGGAGTGTTCCACCGTGCTCCTCCGTGGGCTGCAGGGACAGCCTGCCATCTCAACATGGTCTGCTGTGAAATCTCTGCTCATGAACCTTCTGTCCTTCCTTCCTCACTGACTTTGGTATCTCTCCTCTGGCATTGCTCTCAGCTCCTCCTCTGTCCTGCAAGTATTTTTTTTTGGTTCCGTTTTCCCTTTATTGTATATGCTATTCGCAGAAGTTCACCCAGCTTCCAAAATCTCCTTGGCCTTGGCCAGAGGCAGGGCCAGAACTGGAGCCAAGAGAGCTTGCAGCAGCTTCTCACAGGAGCCACTCCTGTAGCCCCTCCACTTCCCAAAATCCACTGCAAACAGGATGCTCATATGCAATATATGGTGCTTCAACCTGCAGGATATTAGGCCAACACCAGATGCCTTTCCTGTAGAATTGAAATAATTGAAATAGGCCTTTTCTCTAGGCCTTTTCAGGGTTCAGACAACAGTAAATGAAATTTAAAAAGGGAAAAAAAAAAAAGCATTGTCATGTATACGAGAATTAAAGTAAGGATTAGTATTTCATGACATAACAATACTAACACATCTGCTAATAAAATTGGCATTCTAGAACATGGTTTAATTATCCATATAACTATACTTTCTCAGTTTAATAGACTTAAGTTTGTTCATTAAAAAATTTCTATCATAATAAGCTCTTATCAATAGTACAAACAATTGTCTAGTAAAATATTACTTAGATTAGTTCCATATCAGAACTGGGATGACAAACCTTTTTCTAGAAAAAATGCTTGTGATACCCACTTAAAAATAGTATTCAGTCATTCTATTGTCATCATCAATTTGGAGAAACCTTAAACTGCATAACTGCCTTTATTTTTGTGGTTCCTCTTTGGTGGTAAGTGCTGGTGTAACAAACTGTTTAGAGTCAACCTTCTGCAATCTGATGGATTTAAAATATTTTCTGTTTCATGACATGTGATACTAAATCATATATTCTTTACTGATAGATTTATACAAAAATATAATGATGCAGTATTTTGGGATTCAGATAAAATTTTACCTTTTTGTCTGGCAGTTTACAAAGAAATACCTCTGGATTTCGAGATTACACAATAGTGTAGTGACTCTATTACTTCTCTTCATATATACTGTTGGGATTAAGTCCCAAAATTATACTCCAGAATTCTCATCTTCACCTGGAGTCAAAATGTCAGTCAGTATTATGAATTTGTAATGGTTTAAAGTGTTTGCTCATCCCTCACCATCTTTGTTGTTAAAATATTAAAGAATAAATCTCTCATAATTAAATTCCATCACTTGAAGAAGAGGATTGAAATAAAACTTTTAAAGTTGCGCTTTAAGGTCCGGATAGTACTGTTAAGAAATTGTCACAAAGAACAGGAAAAAAAAGCAACCATGCAGGCCCAGATTAATCTCATTTAACTTGAGTGTTTAAACTGAAAAGTCTGAATTAGGGAACAATTGCTCTCCTTCCCTATATAGTCAATGGAAAAAGACAGCCACTTATAAAAAGTAGCCAAATCCATCTCAATCTGAATTAATTTCTGGAATTTTGCACTAAACCAGCCTAATTTCTCACATTAAGGATATGAAGTTAGACCCCTTTGAAGTTTTTGGGTGATTATAGAACCTAGAGAGAAAGTACATTTCTGGACAGATATTAAATACCCCTAACAATGGCAGATATAATATCTTTATATATATATATATATTTAGTCCTAAGGCAGTGTATGCACTGTACCTGCAAAGCTATCCTAAAATAGAAGTGAAAGCTTTGACCGAGAAGGATGAAAAGTTTTGAGTTTTGGGTCAGCAATAAGTGCCCAGACTACAGGTAGAATATGAATGCTACTTCATCCTGGCTGTGGGATGGCTCAGCATCAGGAAAATGCTCTTGCCATTGGGTTGCTACAGAAAGATCCCTGATCCCCAAGCAGCTTCCTGACTGCTAGTGCCTTTAGCAATAACAGCAGGTGGTGAATTGCATTATTTGCTCCTGAGCATATTCAGGAACTTTGTCCTTACATTGCGGTACCTCCAGTTGGGCACCATATGCAGCAAGGCAATGCATCTCTAATCTGTCACTGAAGAGAGGCTCACACAGTTAATATTTAATAGAACACTTTGATTACTAGGAAAGCCAATCTGTTCTATTTGGTAAATGTTGCTTTTTTTTACACCAGAGTAACGTAAAACTTTGTATCCATGGCAAACAAGGTCATAGAGTTTGTGTAGAGACAAATTTAGTGTAACCACTAGAACAAACCACCAAACCTGCCTCTCAGCTACTGTGGAAAATGTCTATCTTCAGATAAAAGTTCAGCTTAGCAGAATCATGTAGAACAGCCTTTTAGCTTTATTCAGCATAGTGAAAGATGCCATCTGCCAACTAAAGGCAGCACTCAGGACACATGGGTTTAATTCCTAAAGGCTGTTTCTTATGGCTGGGTAGCAAGATTTTCTAAGTAGTTCTTAGTACTTTCCCCAGATACTGCATGTCTTCCTTTTCTAACTACTATTGTGGATGACACTTCACCAGAAGTCTTTATTTCTAGGACCCTGTGCTTCTTTCATCTGTACTAGAGGAAATTCAGCAGTTGTACAACACATTGCAGAAGTGATAAGGTCTTTTTATTCGTAATATTTGTAATCCATTCAATGAAGTGACTGTCATTTCCCCCAAATGTTCTTCCAAATGACCACTTCACATGATCAGAAGTAATAATAATGCTGGGTCTCACCAAGAAGCTGAGTCTGTTTTGCCTTTCTTATAGTGCCAGACATGTGCATAGAATAGTTAGCTCATAATGCAGAATAATTTCCATTTTCAGTGCAGCACTAATGCTATGACAAATACATAATAAAATAAGTCATTAACTTCATTTCAAAAAGTCATTAGAAACTAGAACAATGTTTCTTAAGCATTGGCCTGGCCTTTCCTAATAGGAATGCAATAAAAAGGCAGTGAAACCTCTAAAATGATGACAAATTCAGCTTTGAAATTAGATGCAGTTTTCTAGTAATGAGGTTAAAACAATATTGGAACAGCCATACTAGGAGAGGTGGTTATGACAATGCTTCAAGTTGAAAAGGAAAATTAAATGTCTTTTAAATAAAATGTTTTATCAAGTTTCTAACAGAAATTCTAATCAGGATGTGAATGAATGTGTGTGTGTGTGCCTGTGTTGAACAGAATATTACTGGGTTGTCTTCTAAATAACTTTGGATTGCATTAATCCCTATGTTCTTTTTTTTTTTTTTTTTTTTTTTTTTTTTGTCTTCTATTCCTTGAGGGTTAATTGAGAGCATAATAAGCTTTCTATTACTCTATTCCACAAGGCCAGAGAGAATTTTCTCAATGTGATATCAAAGTGTCAGCCTAGGTGTCTTCATGAACCTTTCTGGCTTTATTTTCATAGAACCAGCCGAGTAAGACAGAACAACCAGATTTTTGATTCATGTCCAGTTACTGTTTCAAGCCACGGCACAAGCCACTTTTAACTCTAAGAAATGCCAAGCTCAAAACCTCCTCACAGAATCAGAATCATACAGCAGTATGAAAAACCTAATTGCTGATAATTTTTGCCTGAAATGTATTTATTTCTCAGTTCTCATTTCCATCTTCGGGTAGCAAGTATATTATTGGAAAAGTTCCTATTCCCTTGAAACTTCCAGACTTTACTTTTTTCTGGTTAAATTTTCCTGCCAGACTTCTTCGGGTGGTATAACTTAAATGTGTCTCTTCAGATTTTACTTAGTGTGGTCAGATACATTTGGTGATAAGATACTGAACTGACAAACCACAGGTCACACATTTGGGGTTAATGAAACCTCCCTGCTCATTGACATGCAAAAGGATGAAATGTGTGTATATATTGTTCAGTGCTAAGACTGTAGGAGGCAGAGTTTATTGAGCTCTGTACAGTGCCATGACTGGTAGCTGCTTTGCTCAGTGGATTGCTTTGATAGGTAGGTTTTTCCCTATTAAGTGCAGTGGTGTAAAAATGCTAATACTGAAGAACATATCCTGTGCTACTGGCTTTTATTCATCCTGGTTATCTGTGCTGTGTACTGGAGACACTTTCAGTAGTGGTTTTATTTATTCCACTGTATGTACTAACTTCAATGCTGGGTATGTAAAGTTGGTGATTAAACACCCTACCAACTGATTTTGTTTGACATTTTTGTGTAGTTTTGTCTTGGGGGAGTTAAGGAGTTGTACAGTTTTTATTTTTCTTAACTTAGCATCACTACAGCTGATGAAACTCATGGCTTTAGTGGGTTAAACGGTTCATGTAGCATTGATGCCCAGTAGGGTGTAAACCCTGTGTAGAGTGCACCGTGGCCTGTGCTCCTAGTGTTTGCCCTTAATATGGTGTGCAACTGTGAAAAAGAGTGTTTTAGTCACAACACTATAGGCAGTATCAAGTTAGCTCAGTACAAAGCTGTAGGTGGTTTGCTATGGGTCACCACACAGCCATTTACAGTATCATCTTTGCTCAGCACAGAAGTGTAAGTGATAGTATTTAAACTCCCTATAGCACCATGAGCAATAGCATTCTCATCTTGTCCAGGAAGAAATGTGAAGACAGGCATTCTGACTGAGCCTGTGATGTAAGCAAGTCAGGTAAGGATCATAAGCTGTAAGAGGGAGTGGCATAATTTAAATTAGCACTGATTTTTAAAGTAATTAAAAAAGAGCCATGGTTCACAGAGTCATCAGATTTCAGATTAAAAGAATGAGTACATTTGTAAATATCTACTGATATGAGCATCAGAGTAATTTACCAGTCCTTAATCCCTCTCTGGAGATGCTGCTTTTCCATAGGTGTTGTGGAAACTATTCTTATGTCATAGATGGGAACAGGAGGTCTTAAGGCTGCTTAAAGAACCGCTGACAAATATATTAGCAAAAGTTGATTTTAACATAGATTTATGAAAGCACATGAGTTGGATGGCAAAGTTCACTCTACTACTTACTGTGCTGAAGGTACATGTAGGGATTGGAATAGGATTGCAGTGGTTTACACAGGGATAAGAGGAAATTATTTATATAGGCATTGGGGAGATTGAGTCAGACCTGGTCTGGAGTGATTTGAGTCTAGTTCTAGATTTGGTCAACACTTTGTAACTGTAGGGTTTAGGTGTAGGGATTTCAGTGTAGTATTTTGACACATAATTATGGGTCTGGTGTGATTTGAATAGCAGCAACTTTA
Organism: Heliangelus exortis; assembly: GCF_036169615.1. Lineage (NCBI taxonomy): Eukaryota > Metazoa > Chordata > Aves > Apodiformes > Trochilidae > Heliangelus > Heliangelus exortis. Next base: position 12,825,942 of record NC_092422.1, read on the forward strand.
ATTGATTGGCACTCACAAAAATAAGTTTGTATGATTACCTAGCAGTACTCAATTAATAGCAACTCTTAATCAATAATCAGCAGTTTGTTATGATCAAACACAGTGGTTCAGTTAAACATTCAAGAAAGTTTCAGAGTAAATTGCTTACACACACACACAGATAAAGAAGTTAATCTATGTTTATAAATTTTGGTACCAAATGATTTTCAAAGTCCACAAAATGGAGTTTCATTGAAATATATTTCTGCTTGATCCATAAGATTGAATTACAGCAAATTACTATAATTTGATCCTTTTGTGGCAAAATGAAAACTACTGAACATGCTTTTCCTTTGGATATATGAAGTTTCTTTGTGAGGCACAGGTTAGCAATATGCTGCTACCCTGAAGAGCTCCAAAGGGACCCATTTCAGGATTTATATTTATGGGGTCACAAGATCATTGGCTTTGGTCAGTATTTTTCTGTTGTGACCACGATTTGAATTAGGTCTTTGGGAACTTTCAGAGCAGGCTTATGATCCAAGCAGGAGGAGTGTCAAGTATTTTTCCAAGACAATAGAGTTCCAGGTGCATTAATGGAGTGCCTGATCACTCTTTTTCCACTAGGGCAAGAAAGTACCCAATTGCTTCAACTCACTGTGCCAGTGGACAAGGTCAGCACCAGATTGCCTCAGCCTACTGCATTTGCTATTGAAACAAGGACATGGTTGGACCTGTTGTGGAATGTTAGAGAGGTTTGGAGAATGTTGGAGAATATTCCTGAATATTCTCGAAGAGATAGGAGGTACGACCCCTTTGCTATGCCCAACCCCATGTTTGGGAGGCCAATTAGATCGGCCCATACTCCGGTGCTACCTGCACCAGGGATTCGCTGTGCTACAGGTAAACACACCGGGTGTCCAATAAAAAGTTATGTTGGTGGCTGGGGTGTGGTCACGGAAGCACTATATAAGCAAAAGTTGCTGCGCAATAAACCAGAAGTTCATTTATCAACCATATTGGTTGCACGCATTTTCTTTGCCGCTCCCGCATGGACCCAATGCTTTATTAACTAAATCAAGTACAATGTTGGCTGGTGTTGACATTACAGCATGGCTCAGTAAGCAGGGGTGTCTGCACTATAACATCTTAAAAGAGATGCTTGAGGTAGATGACCAGAGCAGCTGGTGTGAACATTTTTCCCTAATTCCCCAACTGTTGTTCACTTGCTATTGAAGCACTAACCTGCTGAAGAAGTTAAAAATAAAAAACCTCTCACAAAGGATTTTAGAATGGAAAATATACAACAAAAAAGTTGAATGAAAACATGCTGAAACAGTGGAATGAATACCTTTACCTTATAGATAATTTATGCTAAGGTATTATAAAATTATGTTGTTATAAAAAAGGAAAAAAATGAAATGCAGATACATAATGTCCTCCTTGCCTCCTGGGTACAGGAAACCTTACATCTGTGAAGAGTTTGTGTCTGTGTCTTTACTGAAGAGCATCTGACTCGTGAGAAATGGATTTTATAGCATATTAGTGCCTCAGAACTGTAGGAAAAAAAATAACACTACAGAAATATCAAAAGTTAACCAAGTACTTTTACTTATCCATTATCTTTAACTTCTTTCATGAGAAATAAATGATCAAGAACCAACAGTTATGGACATTATTGTGCAATTTTTTTTTTCTCTCCTTTGGTTCTTTATGCTCTTTGTATTTCAAAACTTCACTTGTAGAATTTTTTAAGCTTTGTGTAAAGGTGTTGAGTACTGATAATGTGACAGACAAATTCAGAGCTAATACATGTGAGCTCAGATACTTAGATATACAAGAAATGTTTTCTAAATGTTAGAATATTCTCTCTTTGACATTCTAAATACATATATGAATTATTTCTTCAACTAGGTTATTGTTATTTTTTTCAGACAGTACAAGATACAGTCTGTGAATATATAAACATTATCAACAATTAGTGATAGGGTAAATACTGGACACATTAGGGAACTCAGACAGCAACGTCCATGAAATAAATGAGAAACTATGACAGAACTTTGCTTAAGTTACTTAGATCATTGATTTAGGCATTGCTTACCTCACTGGGTGAAGCACAGTGTCTATCTGATTTAGTTTTTCTAGCATCTGGTATTTTTTCCTACATTTAGTTTAGTTTGTCTAATTGGAAAGAGTGCAAGACAAACAAAAAAACCCTACAAGCTGACCAATTTGTACCTCTAGAATTCTATTGCATTTTTTAATTTAAGGTTGTATCATGAAGGATTTAAGAAGTGTTCAATTGCATCTTTAAGAATGTCAAAAGAAATTGCAGATACTTGGTTTAGCAAGATGTCATGTGTCTGCTCTATTGCATTTTATAATTTTATCTGTTAGAGTAGGTTTAGGATTGGAAAAAGGTGCAAAACAATGAAAAAATAAATTTCCTCTAAAACTGTTTCTTAGTCCTTTGTCTTCTGTGCATCATAGTCTTAAATAACTGCTATAACTTACACTGCATGTCACCCAAATTGCACAGAAGGTGACTGTGTACAGAACAGTAATATCACAATACAGTGGAAATGCCAGGGTACATTTTCTTAGCAGTATTTTTAAGGCTTGTTGGGTTTTGCTTTACCTGCCATGACTTCACTTCTCCAAGAAGTGAAAGAAATCCACAGAGCTTAACAAGGGATACAATAATTGGAAGTAATTAGAGGAATTTATTGTACTTTGTATTGCTCTCCTCAATTACTACAACTACTTGTATTTTAAAAATATGTTCCATGGCAATAAGGAAGAATAAATGTCTTTAATTTTTTTTCTTAATTTAAGAAAAGTTAAGTAGGATTTATAGATAAAGCAAAAAATTAGCCTTCAACCTGTGCCTGATGTATGAAAAAAATGTCAAATAGACTTTCCAAGTAACCCCACAAGGTCTTTTAAACTTAGATGTTTTTCTGGTTTTAAAACACCTGTGATAAGACTTTATGAAAAGAAAAATACTGTAGCAATGTTTAAATTATATGTTTTCTGATTTAAGAAAGTTGGGATAATTTTATATTTCTAAGCAATAAATTTGAAAGGAAATCACTTCTATAAATATACATAGATAAAATAGTTTTCACTTGAAAAAGTATATTTTGACATAAATTATGGAGTTCTGTAATGAACTTTTTAATTATCCTCATTTTTACATTACTCATGTCAGTGAAAAAGTTAATTTTTAAATGCTAATAAATCTTCTAAGTAGACAGAAAGCACTTACCTTTCTACAGAGACTTCTCATTCTAACCTAACTCTTCCTGGAACTTTATCTGTTCTCATGAACAGTTAAATAAATTTCTCCTTTCCCTCCTTTTCTCCTTTCTTTTTTTTTAGCACATATCCATCACTTTTCTTTCAACAACAGCTGGTTAGAGGAAGCCCCATACTGTTTCATTCAGTGGTATTGGCACAGAATATTCCAAAAAGCTCTTATCAAATAGATATATTCATCTGTGTATAATATATAAAGATGTAAGTAATTTATCATACTGACTCAAGGGAGATAAGTTTTACAAAAACAGAATTAATTTCAATGTTTGTCCTATTTTCTTGCTGTTTAAGAGATGAGAAACTGTAAAATAAAAAAGCTAACTCTACTCCCAGCATGCTACTAATGAAGATTTTGTGGCATGAAATAAAAGTAAAGGATTGAAAATAGATCTGTGTTCTGTATCTAAATCCACAAAGTATTTTAATGTATCTGCACAGAAAGTCATCAAATCCATCAAAACTGCTTTCTGGGGCACTGATCACAGTTTTCTCATAATTCATTTCGAAGTAAGTTTGTCTAGCATTTGTCTTAATTTATCTAAGAGTAACTTAGAGGGAAAAAAAAAAAAAAACTCCAAAAGTAACAACAGATTAGTTTATTCATGGCTGGGAGCCCTGGAAATTGTCTTTGCTCTGGCTGTGAAACTTTCTCTGCAGCATGTTATGTTTTCTGCCCAGGCAGAACTGTAGAAGGGTTGTCATGTCTTTCAGAGTCTGTGTTCTAGAAACTGTCTGGGGTTGCTGGTACATGGCTGGACATTGTTTTAAAAAGTTCTTGCATCTGAACCCAGAGAAAAAGTTTTATTCCTCATGGAGATGTTTTTCTTAGTGTGGAAGTTTTTTTGTTCTTGTGGTGAGAAAAGATTGCAGCTGGCAGTGATGCCAGTAGCAGTTTTCTTCCATTCTATACTTAAATTGAAAATGGCTGAAGAGCCAAGTTCTCTTTTAAGCTTTTATTATGAATCCCAAGAATCACACACTTAGATTATTCACACTCAAGGTCATACACTAGCTAAGATAAACAAGCACCTACATTCTTGATGTAATAATACAGCAAGATTGTAAGTCAAGTTTTAAATTAACAACATATTTTATGCCAGCAGGCAAAGATTTCTGTTAATTAGCTCACAATTAGTCCCTCTTATTTCTATTCTTAGAGTCTTAGATATTGATGGAATTAATAGTTTAGTAACTTCATCTTAATGATGTCAAACAGGCCAAAATGCAAATAGGGATTGGTTTTAATGAGATATATTGATTTATGAACATATGCCATTTAATAAGTTTCGTGCTATACCTACACAATTGCTTTATATTTTAGTTCATTAAAAAATGTAGGAACCCCTTTGTCATATCAGGAAATAATTTGTTGTTCAAAAAAATTTAATCATCATAAAATTTTCAAGATGTGCCTGTAGAGCTGTTTCTGCAGGTCCCTTGCATGCTACACCTCATTCTCTCAGCAACAAGTCTATATTGCCTTCATTCTTGCTTAAAATTGAAGATAGAAACAATAAATTTCAGGGACTATGTTGAAGTATTAGGTGCTGAGAAGAGTCAGAAATTTAAGCACTGTACTGCTTAGAGATGTTGATATAACCTATTTCAAGATATATCCATAACCTGAGGAAACTTTAAATATCAGAGATTAATAACTATAAAATCAAGTAATCAGAAATGGAAAAAAAAAGAAAAATAGAGAACAAAAAAACCTGTAGCTTCTGCAACTGCAAAAAGTGTTAGTCAAATCAAATTTTTTTATGTCTGTATTCCCTCAACCAGGCCCAGAAAGCATCCCTATAATTTAAAGTGGGTCCAGCCAATGATACTTAGCTCTTAAATTATGATAGTTATCTCTTTAATGATGTAGAAGCAAGAGCATCCATGTACTAGCATGTACTACCAACTACTCTGATCTTCGTTTTGTAAGAATATGAATTTCAGGTACCCTTTTTGCTATTTAAATAGAGAAAAGAAAAAAAAAAAGCAAAAAAATTTTTAAATAGACAATGGTCATTAAATGGAGTCTGCATCAGACCCCAGCTGGGCTAGTAGCCTCATGAAAATGTCTCACTCTCTTTCTATTGATGATAGAGTGAGTTTTGTTTCAGAAGTCATTGACTTAGTGTTCTTTTTTTGCACGATTAAATCAAATTAATCTATCTTATAAAAACAAAGATAGTGCAGATATCTGTAATATCATTCATCCTCATGATAGATTTGAGCCCAATCACTGCTCAAAACTTATTTCTATTGCTCTGGCAGAGCAAGCACTCACTGGTGAGTGAGATTCTGCAAATAAACTTAGTAGTTCGATCACAACTGCAAGAGGGTTTGTTTTGTTGTTGTTGTTTTGGGTTTTTTTGGGTTGGTTTTTTTTTTTTTTTTTCCTGCTAATTTTATTGGATCATTTATTCCAAACAGTTAAAATAAAATTTACAGAACCTCTTTGTCTTAACGGTAAAATAGCTTGCAATTAATTTGTTTTAATGAAATTAAAACCACAGAGTCTGAAGAGTAAGTCCTTTGGTGCTTGCTTAGATTCATGCTTACTTCAAGTTTAAAAATACACATAGACCATGTGGAAATGCGGGTTTTTCAAAACACCAAGGAAATTTGTAGATTATGTTGATCATCCAGCTACAAAATTATAATTTTCTCATCTGTGGAGATAAAGAAATTTCATTTTTAGAAGTTTTGCAGCTACCTTTTAAAACTTTATCTCTGCTATGTTTAACTGTAGACTATATTCCAAATAAAAGCCATATTTAGAAATGGTCCTGTGGTCTACAGGATTTGTTTTTATTTTATTTCTAATTATGATGAAGAACAATTAGGTTATTGATATTTAGCTTTTAAAATCATTATTTTATCTGAAAAAGTATGCTGATTCTCTAAAACATGTGTTGCTTCATAAAACTGGTACACATGAATTTGTTTTTCATATCATCATTTTGTTTTAATTTTGTGAATACGTGGATATATTTTTAATCCTAGTAGTAGGCATAGTATATAGGCACATTAAATTAGAAGTCTATCCTCTACATCATCAACAAAATCAAAAAGAACACTCCTAAGAAAATATTTTAGGATACAGGCTGAAAATGTAATTGGTGCCTATTGACCAACTGTTTCCAAGCTGTGTCACTAATCTATAAATTAATCTTAATTTGATCTAATATATAGGATACTATATTTCCTATATTCCAAGCACTTGCCTACTGTAAAAATAGCCTTTCCAAATGAAAGGATCTTGATAAGTTTAAACAATACATGCATTTGCTTTACTCTTTTTCTCTTTTTCACTCTCTCCTGGTTTTTTTTTTCATACATTTTCCCAGTATTAGACAGAACACGCTTCCTGATACTGCTGTATTAACCATTACATTGTCTACTTATTTAACTTGTTCGTTTCAATGCTTGTGAAATACTTTGTACTGACAGTAAAGTAGAATACTAAGTTTCGTAATTTTACAGACAAAGGCTTTGTAGTTACATATTTCCTGATGTATGCAGTGGTTATTTTTCCCCGTCTTGCTTTGGAGTCTCTAGGTGCTTAGCCTGAGAAAGCAGAAAGGAACCCTGTATGAATTTAAAACTACTACTATGTGGAGTGCATTGGGGTTTGCAGAAGTTTGCTGTTGTGAAACAAAAACTCTGGAGATTTGTTGGCACTAAATACAGCAGCAGAAATATCACCAGCAGCGTGTTCTTTATTTTCCCAGTAGAATCCAGAGGAACACTGGCTGCTTTCCTTCTTCATTTACATTTATTATCTACTTGTTCAGTGGTGTTCAGAAAGAAGAAAAAATTCCATTTACACAGGTATCTGCATTGGTTTTGGACATTTCCTAAAGAGGTCATAAGAATACATGCTGATGGTTTGAATCTTTTATAGCAAGAGGAACTTGCTATAGAAGGAAAATATATTCTGTATACACAGATTAACAATATTAGTTACAGAATACAAATATTTATAGTTTAGACTTTTTTTCTGCAGCCTATTTTATAAGAAAAAATTCCCAGTGCCTCTCTATCTTTGAGATATACTTTTCGTTAATCATTTGTAACTATAATTTTTATGTGTGTATTTTTGTACATACAATATAGGGTTTTTTTCTTGGGAATTTTGTGGTATATTTTGTGTATGTTTCCTGGTTTTTCAAATAAAATCCTTTATTTCCATGTTTCACAGACATGGAGGAATTTCAAATGCATTAAAAATAAGAATTGAGCTGTCTCCCTTGTAATGGACCCATTATACACTCAGCAAGGCAGCTTTCACAGCACAACTGGTGTCACAAAATTATCAGCAGTTTCATAGATTTATGCAGCTGATTTATTCTCATGTGTTTTACATCCTTTTTAATCACAGGATCACCCTTCAAAATGAGATAGAAACATATCAGTATTGTGACATTGTTGTACAGTGTCATAACACCTTCTTGCTGCTGAAAAAATACAGGTTTGGCCTTTAATTAATGCATTATTCCTAGTCATAAGGACAACATGGATTTTTATATCAGACCCTCTCAACTTGATAATTCCTCATTGTTCTTTTGAAAAAAAACCCACAAGAGTAGGTTTAAAAGCTTTCTTTGACTTGCTTGTACAAAAAAGGAGAATATGTTCTAAACTATAGTCAGATGATGGACTGTAATGTCCTCAGTGGATTGTAAAAATACTGCTAAAATGCATGTTCTAGATGGGCAAAGAATTTTTGCTCAGGAACCTTTTTAAATAAATAATAATTTTGAGTTCCACTTGTTCTATATTGGCTCTTTTCTCTTAGACTATACTAAAAGTTACATAAAACACGGTTGTAACTGTTATATCAGTGTTGTACTGATTCATAATAAATATTCAGAGTTTTCCCATTTTAATACAGTTGTAGAAGACCATGTGAAACTCCATCTTTCAGACCTTGGTGTTTCTACATCTATTGCCAAAGGAATTTCCCCAGGATGAGAAGATGTAATTGTTTAGGTCTCAGTAATAATCCACTGAGCATAATAAGAGAGCACACAGAAGCTTGTATTACTAAATGCTGGTCAATTGTGAATAACACTGACTAAAAAAAGTTTTTATTATTTCCTTGATGTTGCATGATTTCTTATGAAACTGTGTAGAGAGGGTTATGGAATCAAAATTCAGATCTCTTTTAACTGAGTTTTTTGTCCTGGTTCTTATAATTTCCAAAACACATTTTCTGAGAAAAAAGTTCCCCTCATTAGGAAATTGTGATGGTTGGCTGCTTATTGCATGTCTGTATACAGAGAACTGTGACCACATGAAAGAATGCCAGCACAAAGAAGGGCTCTTTTCAAAGTAAGGCCCCTATGTGCTATGCATTTTTCTGTAGTCTATTTTAACAAAGACACCATTAGCCCAAACAACATTACCAAATGCGTCAAAGATATTTAGTTATTTTACCATGGAGGGTTTTTTTTTCTTATTACAGTGTGTGTTGTTTTACATTAGAATCATCAAGCAATTCAGACTGGAAGGGACCTATAGAGGTAGTTCAGTCCACTTGTCTGCTCAAAGTAGGGGTAATTATGTCAAGATGCTCAGTCAAAGTTATGTCCATTAGAGTCTTGAAGACTTCCAAAAACAGACATCCCACAGCCTCATTGGAAACACGTTCCAGTATTTGACCACTCTCATAGTATTTCTTTTTCTTTACATCCAATACAAATTTCTTACAGGTGTTTGTTGTCTCTTGTCCTACCGCCACTCACCTTTGGGAAGTCTGGCTTCATCTTTTCTGATCAGGTGGTTGCAGATATGATAATGTTCCCTTTTCAACTTCTCCAAATTGAGCAGTCCCAGCTCTCTCAACTTCTTATCAAACTGATGCCTTTATCTTTATTTTTCTGTGTCTTCATTGTACTGGGAAGCCCAGAACAGGACAACCCTCCAGGTGTGTCTCCTGAGATCTGAGCAAAGGGGAAGGATTTTGGAAATCTAAATCATTCTACCTCCTGGCAGTGCTCTGCCCAAGGCAGCCAGGGAGGCTGTTTCCCTTTTTTTGCAATTAGGACACATTGCAGGCTCATGAGCAACCTGTCAGCCACCAGGACTTCAAGATCTTTTTCTGCCAAGAAGTTTTCCAGCCAGCTGACTCCAGCATATCCTGTTGTCTGGGATGATCCCTTACCAGATGCAAGTCTAGATCACATAGGTAATTAAGAAACTTCTGCGTGGTACATACAGATGTGAAAACACATACTGGTAGATCTCATTTCCCTTGCACAATTATATTAAAATTTGTTTGTGATCTGTAAATTATGTTGCTTCGTGAACACTGTGCAACATTTTAATTTAAAAGTAACAAACAGCAAGAAAAGGTTTAGAGGGTCAGAGAGATATTCTCGTTCTCACCTCTAAGTACTTTTTTTCTCTGAAAGTCGTATGAAATTATTATCCTAAATTAGTCTGAAAACATTTCAGTTTTTCAGATCATTTTGATATTTTTCAACTTACTTAGGAAATACAAAGCTCTTGATTTACTTTCAAGAATAGTGCATAACATTCTTTATTATTCCTTTCTTCTTGTTCTATTTTTATACTCATTTTCCCTGTGCTTCAAACTGTTTTCCTGTTCTGATAATTCAGTTCCTATTACAAAGTGCTCCTGATAAATGTTTCTGTCAAGTCCATCAATTCCAATTAGCCACAGGGGCATTGATATATTACTGATTTTTTCCAACATAGCACCTGGCTATTCCCCTAAAATAATAATATATGTTCATCAGACTTCACTCTGAATTTGTGGTAAGATTAGCCAGAACATAAGGGATGCTCCTCCATATCTGCGTTTGATGTACCTCATAACACAATACCTTCCAGCTCTAATCTTTTAACAGAGCCATTCACACTGTTACTATCTGAAAAGAATTTGGACAGCACACAAATATGGTTGTCTCTACCTCTTTAACAAGTCCAGACCAGCTGAGAATAAGTTTTTCACTGCTTGTGACCTATGCTCAAGCATGGCTTAGTTAAAAGTGGTCAAAGAGTTTCTAGCTGTAAATTAGTAATAGATTGATCCTTGTTCACACAAGAAGATTGTAATGAATGTTGGTATAAAGATTAGCAGCTTCTCAAACCTTCAATATTATCTGGCTTGCAATGTACCAGCAAACATAAATATATTAATATTTTCAGCCCTTGTTTGCCTTGTCTAGGTATAAATATGATAGTGTAATGTCTGTTAATTACTGGTTTTATTCATGATTTGTATTCAACTTTCTGTAGGTGCAAAGGAGTGAAAGGAAGGGTAAAGAAATAAGAGAAAAGGAAAAGGATTTTGGCTGGAGTGGGTGCCAAAATGGAAGTTCAAAATAATCTTATTTTGAGCTTCTATTTTGATAGATATAGGCTAGCCTAGTAGAGATGCATATACTCTGTTACATTTATTTCCTTTTTATAATAACTGAAAATAGTATTTTGCACATAAAATACAGGGTGTTTTACATTCTGAAAATCTGGTTTTGTTCTTGCCTAATGTATGTTACCTATTTTTTAATGACAAGATCAAAATTGATTTTCTGTTTATGATTGATTTCAAATCAGGCTAATCCCCAATAAAAATATGTAGACCTCAAGGGAACAATATTAACATTTTATATGGAGGACTGAGTACTTGACTTTGCTGTTGCGTATGCAAGGGAGATTTTATTTGACAAAATTAAAGTGGCACAATTCTTGGATTATTGAAACCAAAGGTTGTTTGGTGAAAATCATCATAGTGTTTTGGAAAACTAAATTGCTATTGTTCAGAGTTACTGCAGCTCAGTGAAATAAAAATGTTGTAGCATGTGGTTACTGTCTTTAAAATTTCATCCAAAATAAAAAAGCATTGAGTATTACACAATGGATTATAAAGTACTTAATTATAGTATGTAACTTTGTCTTTTATGACTTAATTAGTCAATTTAAGAGGTTATTGTTACATACATGACATATTAATGTACTTACTTTTGCAGATTATTACACTGTGGGGTTTTTTATTATTTTTATTCTAATTTATCACTTCAACCATTAACATGTATATGTCCCCATGATACAGGGCATAACTTAGGTCATGATGTAAAGTTCCCGTCTTTTGGGAATTACTGTTATTTAATATTTAATGCTATTGTGTTGGTCTTGGCACTTGAGTCATTTCCTGTGTTACTATACATTTCCTTTTCTGCAGAAGTGCCTTTGAGGTCTTGTAATTTGCAGACAATGAGAACTTCCTATCAAGGTTTTGACCAGTCTCTTAATTATTTACCATGTCAGAGATTCTCTAATATTTTTATTGCCCCCTTGTGTGTCATTTCATAAAAACCAATTTGCTGTTTTAGAGATAAATTAGCCTGATTTTGGCTTGTTCTACACAGCAAAAGAACTGTGAATTGTTTTGGTTTTTTTACAGGTCATCAGAGATTGTATTAAATTCTTCTGCCCTCATTTTTCACATTCTTAAAAGATCTATTTTTGGCTTTGTTAGTAACAACAAACATCTTGACATTTTAATACTTTGGTTACCTTTTTCTAAAGCCTATGGATAAGAGATGAGGTGAACTATTACAATTTTTCAGGTTGTTAAGCATTTATAGATTTATGTGTCTCTCTGAAAGGTAGGTGCACAGCTGGACATATTCAGCTGTTGGCAGGTGGCTATTGGACAGCACAAGTTTATGGTCCTATGGTCTACCAGTTGGAGCAGTGTTGTGTCACAGGGGAGAAAGGCTTTTGTTTAGGCTGAATCCACACATGTGGGAAGGATCTTAGCCCATGGCTTGGGCCATGTCTTGACATACCAACCCAGTTCCTTACTGAAATGAGATGGTGAGTTCTCATCACTCTTCTACAACTGCCCATCAGCTGGGCATCACTTCCCTTTCCTGCCTCCCCCTGAAAGATGTAGTAGAAATCCTGTGAGCATAGCCAAGAAGAGGTTCTATATCAATAGAAAAAGGAAGTCTAGGGAAAATGTAGGCTCACTGATGAATGAGGTGAGCATCCTAGTGGTGGAAAACACAGAGAAGGCAGGGTTACTGAGTGCTTCAGTCTTCACTGCTAAATCCAGCCTTTATGAATCGCAGACCCTAGCAGTAAGGGAAAAGTCCTGGAGAGAGGAAGACTTTCCCTCAGTAGAGGAGGATGTAATTCTGGATGTCGTCTCTAAACATGTGGAAGAAAGAAATGTTATTGGGAATGATCAGCTTGGATTCATCAAGGGGAAATCATGCTTGACCAAGCTGCTAGCCATCTAAATCTGAACGGACTGGTTAGATGAGGGGAGAGCAGCAGATGTAATCTACCTTGCCTTCAGCAAGGCTTTTGACACAGTCTCCCATAATATCCTCATATTATGGACAGTGAGTTGGATTGAGAGCTGGCTGAGTGACAGAGTTTAGAGTATTGTGATCAATGGTGCAGGGCTGAGTTGGAGGCCTGTAGCCAGGGATATCACCCAAGGGTCAGTAGTGGGTCCAGTCTCATTTAACGTATTCATCAGAGGGGGACAGAGTGTATCCTCAGCAAGTTCTCTGATGGTACAAAACTGTCAGCAGTTTCTGACACACTAGAGAGCTGTGCGGCCATCCAGTGTGAGCTGGACAGGCTGGGGAGTTGGGCAAAGAGGAACCTAATGAGGTTCAAGAAAGGCAAATGTAAGGTCCTGCACTTGAGGCAGAACATGCCCATTTAGGTAGGGACTGACCTGCTGGAAATCAGCTCTGAGGAGGAGGATTTTGGAGTCCTGGCAGACAAAATGTTAACCATGAACCAGCATTGTGCCTTTGTGGCCAAGAAGTTGAATGGTATCCTAGGATGCATTAGGAAAAATATGGCTGGTAGGTCAAGGGAGGTCATTCTCCCCTTCTATTCTGCCCTAATGAGGACACATCTGTGATACCATCTTCAATTATGGGCTCCCCAGTTCAAGAGAGACAGTAAACTGCTGGAAGGAGTCAAGTGCAGGGCAACAAATGTGACTGGAGGACTGGAGCATCTCTCTTATGAGGAAAGATCGAGAGGGCTGGGACTGTTTAGCCTGGAGAGAAGAATGAGAGAATGTGTATAATTGTCTAAAGGGTGAGTGCAAGGAGGATGGAGCCAGACTCTTTTCAGTAGTGCCCAGCAATAGAACAAGGGGCAATGGGCACAACCTGGAATACACGAAGTTCAATTTCAACATAAGAAAAAATTTCTTTACTATGAGGGATGACAAAGCACTGGAACAGAGTGCCCAGATAGCTGGTGGAGTCTCTTTTCTGGTAAAATTCAAACCCTGCCTGGATGCAATCATGTGTAATGTGCTCTAGGCAATCCTGCAGGATAGAGCAGGGGTGTTGGTCTAGATGACCTCTAGAGGTCCCTTCCAACTCTGATGATTCTGTGATATGAAGATTTTGATGTGAAGAATCAGGTTTGGTTGTCCTGGATTAGGCCTCAGAAAGTAAATCTGCCTTTGAGAATATTTTCTTCTTGCCCATGGCTTAACAGTGAAACTTATATTTCTAAAGTGTGTCAAGTGTCTGAAGTCAGGTGGGGTGAATCTGGATGGTGGGAATGGAGTTGATTGGTTCTAGAAGGACTATTTGAAAAATACTATAATCTGCATGTACTCACCAAAAAATAGTGTTTCTGTTGGTTTTGCTTCCCTTTATTCTCCCCAAAATGAACTGCTTGAAATCAACCGGAGAATTACAAAACAGGGCTATGCTATCCCATATTATTGTGCTTCTTACCTTGGATTAAATTAATAAAGCATTTTATCTACAAATGAAATGGGCTGGAAGATAGTTTATTTCTTTGGGGAGTTATTCCCCATATACCTGTGTTCCAGTGTCACTGCAGTACATGCAAATGTGGGTCTCTATGTATAAAAACTGACTCTTTTTTTCTTGGATGAAGTGTATTATGTAAAATATTTGTCACAAACTATTTATCTGCAGGTATCTTTGTCTCTGATACACAATGATTACTTTCTTACTCTTCTTCACACGCCACTTTGCAGTGTATGGAGTAGGTTTCATAATGCGTAGGTACTAGTAAAAAATTTACATTTATATAGGGCATCTCATGATGGAGGATCGTAAATGTGCTTAAAGAGTCAGAATGGTTGCATGAAAAATACTCAGAGGTAACTTGATTCACTGCTGAAATGTAGCAACCCTTCACATGAATATCAAATTTCAGTATCTGTCTAAGCATTCTAACGCTCCTGTCTTTGGATTACAGCATCCTCCACAAAATTTATTAAACTATATTATAAGAAGAGTGGAACTCTACTTACTATCCTAGTCTCAGCTCATTTAACAAGCTAGTTTAACCCTACTGGCTAAACTGTTTGAAAATCTGTTCTCTGTCAAAAATTCTAAAAAGAGCAGACTTTGGAGTCAAATCCTATGTAGTTAGGTTTCTCTTGTTCTCCAGGCACCAATTTCCACAGATGTTGTTTGATAGCAGCCACTTATCAGAGAAGGTTGGATAAAATCCTGTAAAGATTTTTATCTTTAGGATAGGATAAAATATCTGTAAAGACCAGTATGGACCAGGGGTTAGGCAAAAATAAATACCCACAGGCCATTTTCTTTGTTTGTTTGTTTCAGAAAACTAATGATAATATCTATATTTGTATGTAAAGGGACATAAATATTGTCCTTAGCCTCAGTCCTGAAAGGATGTAGACAGAGAGAGGAATTCCACGTAATTAAAACTACGGGTAACATAGATTTATACATTCAACAAAATACTTGAAAGGAAGTCTTTATGTTTATATTTGTCTCTTTAAGAATTAAGAAATATCATGAATTTCATCTTTTCAATGTGTGATGAGTAGAAGGCAGCATATGTCCCTGCAACTTCCCTAGTCACTCTAGATGACCAATTTCCCTTTTTAATGTATTTATCTAGTCAGTATTTTAATTCTCATGAAAGCCATGATTACTGTGGTTTTGCACTTTAACAATCAAGAAGTTTTGTGTAATACAAAGAGACATGAGTACTACATAACATTCAACTATATTTTTCACCATTTTCTTTTCCTAAGTGTTTGTTGTTTGTTACTTTGTTTTTCACTTTGGTACAACAGATGCACACCCTTCTACGTTGGTTCTATCTTTGAATCTGCTGCTCCTTTCCTTTAGCTGTGCAACCTTCATTTCTGTTCCATTCCTTTCCAAACATCAAGCTATTACTACTATTACTAAAATGCTGTCAGTTTGAAAGACATAAGCAGATGATCAGAATGTCTTGAAAGACCTGGGGGAAAATGGCAAATATAATCAAGAAAGAGTAATGGGAAGCTTTAGATGAAGCTGCCATGCCTGAGCTGGGAGTTGCAATGCTAGAGGTAGGTACATGAGGGGGTGGATGAGGGAGTGATATGTTACAGAAATACCTTACAGTATAGGAGTGGTACCTTACAAAAAGAAATGAATGAGAAGACAGGTCTTAGATATATTGGGTACCTCAGTCATAGAATTAACATGTGACAGATTTTTTCATGTGATGTTGGGCCCTAGCTGTTCTTATTCTTGAAAATTTCTGGGAGAGATCTATACATATAGAGACCTGCAAACTTCAGATTCATGTTCTGAACACAGGGGAAAAAAACATCCCAGGTTTTGTAGAACTTAAAATTGATGCAAGCAAGCAGGCAGTAAGACACTAATTGTAAGTAAAACATTTTTCCTCAGTTGGGATTTTAAATACGTAGTATGATGATAAGGGTATGATCATTCCTGATAAAGATGCTGTTTAGAGGGTATTTATAATTAGACAAAGTTTTCCACTGCTTTGTCCTGTCCAATTTGTCCATTTTGATGGAGGAATCAATAGTACTAGCCACAATAATTGGGAAAATTAGTAGCAACTAATATAACACAATATGCATGTCCTCCTTGTTATAACTGGTATTTAGACATGGCCTTGGCAGAGTGGCAGCACATATGCAGAGGCTGAAGAGTCTGCAAGCTGACAGCTGTTTGGATTTTTATTGTTCTTCAGTTTCAAAAGCACTGAGTGCAGCTATTAAAACAGATGAGGAGGCAGGGCAACCCTACAAATGACAATGTCCCTGAGAAAGATAAGTGTCTCACAGCTAATTGAAGGAATATGTGCATAACTTCTGCAAATGCCAATTTTGCTGTTTCACTCAAGCTGCTGCTTAAAGGCTTGAAGATTTCACTTGACTGCAGTCATTTGTAATGAGGCTTTAGAAGTACAAAAGGTACAGATGAAAAAATATCTTAAAAGAAAACCTGGAAAAGCTGTCTTTTTTGTGTGTTTAATTTTACAGAAAGAACTTCTATTTTACAAGGGAATGATAAAAGGTAGAAATAGCTTTAAGAAAAGGATGAGGAATTTAGATGAAAAATTATTTTTGCTCTTTTTCTTTGTTTCTGCTTTTAGAAAATGGATAAACTTTCTGGTAATACTGAAGCAGGGAGGTATTTGCCTATGTTGAGAATCCCAGATGTGGGAGAGCACCAAAACACCTCATCCATTAATCATCCCACAACACAAAAGAAAGAGAGGAATATCTTGCTATGTCATTCCTCTGATATAAATGAGCTTTTATGAAACTTTATACATCAAGAATTATTAATTCACATTGTAACTGCTGCTTTGTTCCCAGCCCATCTAATCAGTGAATGCCTTTTACTTTTTCAGTCACTAGTGTAAAATGAATTAATACCTTGTTTTAAGTACAGCTTTTACTACGTTTCCCAAAGTATTAAGGTCTTAGTTTTTGTTATAAAGCTGTTTCAAAGCACAGATAATTTACAGATTTTACTTTAAGACTTGTCCTGGTGTCCAGGGATATGGTAGGAGAGAGCAGACAGGAGAGGGAGAGGAAACTTAAGAACTAAAGGCATATTCTTATAACTTTTGACTTTTCATTCTTAGAGAAAAAGAAGACACCAACACAATAATTGGAATTAGGTAGCGAGTTCAAAGTTCAACAGCATTTATTTAAGAAGTCCTGAAAGCAATCTGCACTGAGGCTAGTCTAGAAAAATCCTAAGAAAATTAAAGGCAAATGCTTGATGGGTAATTTCCCTTTCAGCTTAATTCCTAGCTATTGAGTGGTGTATGGAAACTTTCTAGCAAGTTATATATTGGCTGAATGCCATCACAGAAGTGATAATGGGTACATGATGTGATTCTGCTGAGAAGCAGAATTTGGAAAGGAAATACATTATAGGATATGATTGTATACTTCTAAATATATCTTGAAATAACAGGGAGCACTTAATGCTATCTAGTCAATTCTATTATCAATTTATCATGTTTTTAACATAAAAACTATCACATCTATTTTTATTCTCAGTGGTCATTACCTCTGTAACCACTTAGGTGATCTATAAATCTACTCTTCACTTTTCACAAGGATCTACGTTCTCTGGTATACAAGGAATGAATAAAGGAAAAGCTTGTCCTTGGAAGTAGAGGGAATTCTTGGTTCCTCCTAGGCATCAACACTGCTTAGACTTGCAAATAATGTGAAGAAAATTACCAACTACATTTGTGGCCAGACTGGCATATGTGTAAAAGGAAGGAAAATAAGTCAGAAGCTGTTTAAGCTATAAGGATAAAGAGGACGAAGGGGTTTGTTCTAATTTTAATTAACGCTAAAGGGAGAGAAGGCAAAATTCACATTAACATTCTGAGTAATCTTGAGCATTCATTGCTTTCTGGCAGTTTTAGCAGCCTGTTTGAATCAGTCAGTCTTAGAAAATTGTATTATGATATATTGGTTTGATCACTTTCCTAAAGCTGTGTAGGAATGCAGCCATCATTTAGTAAACCACAGAACAAAAGCATCTAAAGTACTTCATAAAGTACTGGAATAAAACAAAACAAGGAAAAAGAAGAAGAAAAAGAAAAAATGAGAAAAAGAAGAAAGTGAAAATAAAGGACATAAAAATATGTAAATTTTATATCTTATATAACAATAAGGAATATAATGTCATGGCTCAGTGATCAAATGTGATTTTGTTTTGTTGATATTTGAAATAAATTCTACAAGTGCTGTATATTCTTTAATCTACCTTTGAATAGAAAGCATCTTTTATCAGAGTAATTGGAATGAACCTAGAAAACTTTTCACTGAGATTCAGCTTGAAAGATGTACGAACAAATTGTGCTAAAATTTATAAACAAATTATAAAACTACACCTCATCCCTTACATTGTGGTCATGTAATCATAAAATCATGGAATGATTTGCCCACCTCTTAGAATTCCCGTCTTAATGCTCTGGAGTATTGTTTCATACAAATGTGTTTTTTGAAAAAAATATAACCAAACAAAAACCAACAAACCAGAAAGGTATAGAAATAGCTTTTTTCTTACTATGCTGAAAGGTAAACTGGAATTGTCAGGAGATGATGGCAATTATAAAACAAATAGAGAGAAAGGATGTACTACATCACTCTCCATTTAGAAGGTTATACTAAAAAAAGAGCATGATGTGCTTATCAAAATGCCTCTCTTCAGGATGCTGGTAGCATGTCATCTGTCAGCACAAAATGTGCAAACAACTATGCTTCCAGCTTTTGACTGAGGCATTTGCTAACACAGGTGAGCTCTAAGTTATATCTGTATCTTAAGTTGTTTTTCTGTGGATCCTTGTTCAGGTGGAATTTAACTCTCTTTGCATGCAAAGAACAAGGAAAAGAAGATTATGCAGGACAAAGATGAGCATATTTCAAATTGCTTCACTCTTGTTTTCTCTCACCAGGATAAGATCCACAAATGAATATTTAGTAGAAGAGGAAAGTAAAATGGTAGAAATGCACTTTTCATATAAGTCCACAGCATTTGTCTCTATAATATTCCCTTGTTCTGCACAGTGGGTTGAGACTGTTCTTTCTGTGGTTAACGTAAGTAAAACAGCTAGGCTGAGAAATATAAACTCTGTATATAAATTATGTTGCATAATTCATATTTTTTGTCCTATAATCAAAAATATATATTTTTTTTTTAAATATTCAGCATGTGGCAGCAGGTGAACATTGAATGGACTATAGAGGGCAATGAGCCCTGTTGGCCCTGTGCAAGATCTGGAGGTTCTGTGCGTAACACTCTATAAATAAAGTCAGGAAAACACAAGCTCTCTTCAGATCATTAGAACTGATTAAATTCTTCATGCTGCCAACATAAGTTTGTGTCTTTTTGAAATTTACCATACTAGTGTAATTTAGATGGTCTTGCACTTGCTCTTCTTTTTGATAAATCTCCTTGGGAGTGTTCAGGATGTAAAAAAATGTTTCAGTATATGTCTCTTCATTATGGTTTGGACTACTGAAAGAAGGTGTGAGGAATTTATTGCTGTCACAGATTCTTTTGTCAGGATTAAGACATAGCTGTGTTGGTGGTATTTCCAGATAGTGGCTTCCCACACCACAGGATTAAGTTCCCTGAGCTTGCTGAGTGATATCTGCCTCATAAAGAAGAATAAAAACAGCCAGCCTTTCCATAATGACTTGCTAGCTGAGAACTTTAAATTAGGTTTTATCATTATCACCTTTTTAATCAACCTGGCAGAAGGTCTGTGAAATCGAAGTGAGGATTACTTGTGTCATAAGGAAAGGACAGAGAAGAAAGTGAATAGTAAATCAAATTGATGAACATTTTTATATGAATATTGTTATGAACATGTATATGACTCAGTGGACACAACAGAAATTCAGTAAAGTCAGAAGACTGGAATAGCAACAAGGATAGTACTCCTTTCCTAGGAAGGACTGTGTAGTGTAAAAGGAGGCATGACACAGTTTATGAGTGATGTAAGCACTTTCTTCAAACTACCTAAGAAAATGCTAAAACTCTGTGTGGTAATAAAATAGGAGAAGAACATTGCTACTGTGACTGAGGTTGCTTTTGGATTTCCCCAAATACAGACCTTAGATGTAGTGAAAGATTTAAACTACCTGGACAATCATTAAGAAAAAAAACCACAGTATAATCCAGACTGACATGTAAGTTTTGGGATATGTTGGTAATATTTTATAAAAAACAGTTA
The DNA here is from genome assembly GCF_036169615.1 of Heliangelus exortis. Taxonomy (NCBI): domain Eukaryota; kingdom Metazoa; phylum Chordata; class Aves; order Apodiformes; family Trochilidae; genus Heliangelus; species Heliangelus exortis. The sequence goes on from NC_092422.1 coordinate 12,846,273, forward strand.
AATGACAAAATAAGTGAAGGGAAGGTATAACCAGTTTTGTCTATAACCTGATGTTTTTTTCTAAGTGGATATGTCTGAAAAAAATTAAATTGTGTGCAACTTGTACAAACATTAAGAAAGTTGGATAAAGCAGATAGATACATCAGGAGACTGAAAACATGAGAGAAGTGTATGTGTCCCTTCAAGCATCTGATTTAAGGAAACCTGGTCCATAATATAAACTTTTCAGAAGTGTCTTAGTGCCTTTACTAATGTCACAAAGTGAGTAAGGCTACTGTAATTCCACTAAGCAGGGCTGGCTCTCAGACGGCTGATGTGCTCTTCTTCCAAAAAATGAAGAAAGCTGAGACTGGCTGCTCAAAATCAGATTCAGTCCACTTGCAAATGACCAGCTGAGAGGCATCTTGCAGTAGGCCTAATGATCTTTGTCACAACCTGTACAAGAAAACACATAGACAATTATTTTATTTAAATGACTAGATTTCTTAGCAAAAATATTTTGTGGACATTCCAAGCATTTTAAGAAAGATGATTATAGTTTCTATGGCTACACTTGTGAACAATTGCAAGAATTGGGGAATGTGATCCTTAATAAAGCAGAGTTTTTAGGCAAAATATATTTCTTAAACATTCAGTATGAGTAGTTTTTTAGAAATAAAGTGAAAATTTATTACCATTTTGTAGATCCTAACATCCTGAAAGTTTTCAAATTGTGGAAGGGAAGGAATAGGCTAAGTCATAAACCTAGAACCCACATCTGATTTTGCCGAACTTGTGAGAACAAGTTTTTGTATTATATAAGAGATTACATTAATGGTGATTTTTACTGCAGCACAGCCTGCAAAACGTGACTAATTATCTCCCACAGCTCTAAGAAACAAATTTCCCAAAGGAATAGTGACAATAAAACATTGTCCTTATATGACTTTGCATTTGTGAGTCTGGAAAAGATTTGTAAAATTCACTAATTAAGCCCCACAAACCTCAAGGGAACAAGTAGAGCAATAGTTTACTAATTTCTATGGATGCTACACACCCAACCAATGTGACTTGCCAGAGTTCACACAAAGTCAGAGACAGAGCTAGAGAGAGAGCTGGGCAAGTGGTATAGAAGTGTCCAGCAAACAAAGCTTCTCTGCTGCAGTTTATGTGGCTGCTATAGTCTCTTGCTATAGTTTTCATCCTACCTTATGCTCCACTTTTTCTATCAAAATAGAAACAGTATGTTTCTTCATATTAGATATAATACATTAGCCTTCTGTAGGGCAGTTAGAATAAGTTTGAAATTCTTTAAATATTTGTTCAGCATGTATTTGTAGAGTTGTGAGAGAAAGTGTAGCTTATTAACCAAAGGGGACAATAAAGGAAGTCTCTGTAAAGGGGAATTTGTGAACTCAAAATGCATATAGTATAACATGCTCTGTTAAGTAACTGACATGTATGATACTTCAGTAAATAGTTAAAATTCTATTCCAACAGTGAATGAAATCGATATTTTGATATAGATGCTGGAACAATTTGGGGCATCTGTCTGTGTATCACTGGAGAATGCTAGTTAACTCCTAAATCACTATATTTACCGAATGCTTCAAGGAGTATTAAGTTCATCACAAGATGACAAATTCTCTAACAGAAATCAAGCTGCTTGTCTAGATAAAGCTGGAAAAAGATATCAGCCATTAACTTGATGAACTGGACTGTGGAAAAAACACGTTAAACTAAAAAGGCAACATGAATTGGGAAAGCATTTCTGTGTGAAAAAAAAAGAGAGGTCTGAGGTGGAAAATCCCTCAGAAAAAAAGTAGTTTTCAGTTTGCTGGTTCTCAGTTATATAATACACACACATGCATATATGAAAAATCACCAGCATTCACTGAGACAGGCAGTGGACACTTTTGGTTTGCTAAAGAAAATTTCATCTTAACAGAAGTGCCACTTAAGAAAAAATCCAGCTTGGTTGCAGGAGTGAAGGAGTATACCTTAGTTTGAAAGAAAAGCTGTGTGCAACAGAATTGCAAAGAATGATCTGACCTGCATCAACTCTAAATTTTCAAGACTGTAAGAAGAAACTGAGGGGAAAATACAGATACATACGGTTTTAAAGAAATAATAATTCTTTTTTCTATAGTACAAAGATAAATGTCCATTTTACATGAATGAGCTTAAAACTTGAGTGTCCACAGCACTGCAACTGTGAGAACCTGGTAAGTCTCATACCTGTGAAAGGACTAAAGGACTAAAGAAAACTTATGGATTTTCTGTGGAACCCTTCTGAGGCAAAATAAAATCTGAGGCTTAATAGGTTGAAGATCCTATTCTAGAGAAGTGGACTCAGAGGATATGTCTAAGGTGTTAAATAAAAGTGTATCAGAGATCAGTTTCAGGCTGGGAGGGCAAATGGCAGAAAACAGTCATTTCACCAAAGGGAAAACTGGTTAGGATTAGCTCTTCCACCATGTGATTTGTTGAGAGAGTTGGGTTGCCCAGAAAAGAGGTAGTGTATGAAGCTAAAAGTATTGCCCAGAGCGCTGGAACTACGGGCAGTTAAGCAGTATGGACAATCCAGAATTATTAAACTCATTCATTAATCCTTTAATTTCCGCCCCCCCCCCCCCCCCCCCCCCCGTTTTGGTTTTTTGTTTTTTGTTTTTTGTTTTGTTTTGTTTTGTTTTGTTTTTTGTTCTGACTACTTATACACCCAAACACAGAAACTTGAAAAACAGAGTGCTTTGTCAAAGCTGTATCAACTGTCCCAAGAATTTTGCAGCAATTTGCAGTAAGCAGGTATTCAAGAAAACAAAACAAAGCAAAACAAAACAAAACCAAAAACAAAAAAACCCCACACAAAACAAACAAGCAAAAAACCCCAATAAAACACACACAAAACCAAATAAAAAAAGTCTTCTGCAATGTGTATTTTTCAATAACTGCTTTTAAGCATGGGCCAAATTCCTCAGCTTTTTCTCACATAAGAAAAGAAGTAAATCACAAGGCTATCTCACCCGAAGTCAAGAGTTACTCATCTCAAGGATTATAGAAACAGGATCCTAAATTAGATATTGACCTTTTAGCCTAATATTGAAAAGACAGGTTATTTAGTGGTAGAAGGAAAATGAAAGCAATTTCCTAGTCTCAATCCCTCATTCCTCTTCATATGTGAATTCACTCTCTTACAAAGAAAGGCAAACCAAAATTCTTTAAGGTAGCTGCAAAGTAATTAATCTTAGAGTGAAAGGATGAAAACATGAAGTACTGTCAGTAATTTACTTTGCTGTAAGTCAGTTAGACATTTCCAAATCTGAAATGCTAATTCAAAGAAAGAGAAGGCAAGTAGTCATCCACTGTCTGTTGACCTCACCCCATTTCTCTGTTCCAGCAAAATTATCATGACAGTTGTGCATAAAACAGTCAGAAATTATGAGGATCCAGGATTGTATATAAATATTAGTATGGGGATTTTTGTTTGTAGTTAGATTACAACCTTTGGTAAGGTATCAAAATATAAGCACTAAACTGTGTTACATACAGCAAGCCTCCTAATTTTTACAGTCAGTGAGGTTTTATAATAATTAATGTATCCTACTATTCTAAGGCCTTGGTTTACCTTCTAAATCACAGGTGTACATTAAATTTTATCTTGTAACATCAGCTCCTTTGCATGTGTTAGAGGTCTGCATGTCCTCTAGATGATAGAACAGATACACCTGCATGCTGAAGAGCTGAATTAAATCATTAGTCAAGGCTTATGTCAGGCTACTTGTGGCCTTAATGCAGCATTTGATTGTAAGCACCTCATTCTTCAGTTGCTTCTGTGCTTCTATTGCCTGAGTTATTCTGCCTGTTTCAGCAGAACACCTTCCCTGGAGGGAAGCAGTCGTGAGGAGTTTGCTAGGTCACCATCCAGTTGAACAGCAGTCATAAATACCTTCAGAGAAATGAATATATACATATTCAGGTTCAGAGGCTTCTTCAGGAAATTGTCTTCTCAGTGGTTATGAAGTTAAGTTCATTTGCAAATCTGTTTTTCTCTTACATGCATTCATAGTCTAGAACTTCATTTGTTCAGTGTAGTATGTATAGTATACAGGGACAGTGAATACTGGTGTGCTTCCTCCAGCCTTAGTTATGATGTGCTGTTTAGCAGCACAGTATATCAGCTTACTATTTTAAAGCTGGACCATCTGCAAATCTCAAGGCCATTCCCATAGGTTCAGCTGTGATTATGCTATAGTTGTCCTATTGATTCTTCAAGATCCAGAGTCCACGTATGTCTAGCCAAAGGTTCATATTGACATTATCAGGAAAAATAGGAAAAATGAAATAATTCTAAAGCTGGAATGGATTTCTTTACATTAACTTAACTAGGGGGTTTGAATTCAGTACTGACAATTTAACTGATGTGTAATTGTCACTCAGGCAGATAAAACAGTACTAATATACACAGCAAAATGTCTGCATAATGCATAATACGGAAAGGCAGTGATACAGCAAAGTCTCATGTAACTCTAGGAAGTCCTGCTTAAACTGCTCTCCAGAGATTCAAGCATTGCTTTCAAGTGTGGGAGGGATTCAGGAAATATTTTCTACATTAAATTTCCCTGAAACCCACTCAGACATTGCTTTATCTTTATAAATGTGAAGTGAATGACACAAATAAATTTCATTTCCTCATGTAGGCCCTCAACAAGCTCTCAAAGATATGGTTAATTTTTATTGACTGTTGTTCCAAATAATAGGGAAGGGAAAGAACTCCTGTTATGAAGAGAATGGAAATTAACAGTCCCAATAGTTAGACAGTAGCATCTCTCAGGTGTTTGATGGTATATCCTCTAGATTCTTGTCTGTTTGCCCTGCCTCAAAGAATGCCACAGGGGCCTGGTTTTACGTCCTCATTTCTAGTTAAATCCTAGTTTCTTGTGCAACGTGTTCTGATGATGCCAGAAGAACATGATGCTTTTACTAAACCTGTAGCCTCTCTGAATAACAAGTCTGCAGGAGAATAGAAAAATGATTTTCTACTAATTTTGTCTTATGACTATCATAAAAAAAAGCACATAGCTTTGTGGTAATTTATGATAGAACATCTGCTGAACTACAGGAGCTTGGAAAATCTATCTTGCTAATGCTGTCCTAAACTAAAATTATTATGCATTCATTAAGTTGCAATAAATAGAAGAAGAGCTAATGCATTAAAGTTAATAGGGCTGCTGGAGATATTTACAGTGAATAACAGCATGAATAGCACTCAAATAGATACAGATAGATATGAATCTCACTGGGAAATCCATTTCAGTGTAAAGCTTGTAAAAAGTGGACAGTGAGAATGAAATGGACTGATACTTATAGCAGGCTACTAAAAAAAATGTGTCACTTGACAATGAACTCAGTCTGGGTTCACCCATTACTTCTTAAAGCTATTTTTAGACATATAATTACATTATATAATTATGGTATATATGCCTCTCCTTTAGGTGATACGCTTTCCATCACTTCTGAAAAAATCTAGCTAAATACAGTATGCCTAATATTAAAGAGAATGCTTTGGTGAGATGGAAAAAATTAAACACAAAATGATAGTGGTTAAGGATGTCCATATTTTTGTAACAAAGCTGTAAACTGTAATTGCTGTAAGCAATTGACTGAAAATGGCAAAAAAAAAAATAAATTCCCAAACCATGTATGATTACAACTGTTAAATGATTTTTAGATTCTCTTTCATATGTAGTATTGAATGAACATTTAACCCTTAGCTTTCTCATCAATCTAACCTAGAATTAATTGACAGCACTAAGTTTTCAGTTGTTTTGCAGGAAGTGTTCACTAAGGACATGTAGCTCACTAATTAATGTTGGCACATGTATCTTATTTGCTTAAGCAGTCCTCTACATTACGAAATCCCCACTGATGTATTTATATCAGCTTGAGTTCTACAAATTATTCTCATTTTCTAAGTAGTATTAACATTTCCATTATATTTTCAGTTCAAGAGAGTGTTTGATTATTAAAGGATGTACCTTTTCCTCACCTTTTCTATCCTCAAGGTTGATGTCCTTTTTTAATTTACAATACTATGTTTTAATGAACTTTATCCAAAAGAACTCAAAAACTGGGATTTAAGACAAGCAGTCTCTTCTAATTTTCAAGGCTGAGGTAGGCTGAGTAATATGTGATAATGTGATGACGTCATATATTGATATAACAGACAAGAATATTTCCTGTATGGAGAAATCTCATCAATCGTTATGAAGAATTTGGATATTTGTTTCTCTTGGGGTGTTACATTGTCACTTTTAAAATTATTTTTTTAAAATGAAAACAGAGATTATTTTAAACATATTGTGCAACATCACCAAGAAAGAATTACTTAAAGAAGCATAGGCCATTCATGCTCACACTGCTCAGAAAATGGTAAGTAGCTGAGTAGCTACTTGAAATTATTAAATACAGGTTATCATAAAAAATTAATCTGTTACTAAAGCACACAGAATTTTTTTAGCTAGGAAAGCATGTCATGTGCTAACAAGCTTACTTTAAGCTTCTTACTAATATCCAAAAACAGCATATCATCTATTAAAATGTAATGTGGCTTCAGAATCTGGAAGATGAAATGAAACACACCTTATATGTAAAATCAAGAATTCATTGTTCACATAACTGAAATTTGAACAATCTAGTAAAAAAGTATTAGTTCAAACGTCAGGCCTTCAAAAAAAAAAAAATATAGTAAAAAATGTTGTTGTAGAAAAGGTCTCAATAGTAATACAGTGGAAATGTTATCACAGTTCCTGTTATTTACCCCATTATTTGGTGGTGTAGTCATCTTTCCCCAGCCCCTCTGAGTCCCATGGCTCCCACTGTCAGCACATTACATCCAGTCACTCGTGTACCTCCCAGAAGAAGTGGGTTACAGAGAGTCCATTTCTCCAGCTCTGATGTCTTCCACCCTACTTTTAGACCTTGATCTTTGCCAATCTTCAGCTGCAGGTAACATCCACATTTTTAAGTATGGGACGTTTCACTAAGCTACATGATGGCTCTTTGCTGTCTTTACTATATGTAAAATTGTTTTTACCCATTCCTCAGGTCTGTGTTTCATTAGCTGAACATAGAAACAATGGTTTATAGCTCTGGGGTCTCCAATGGGATGCTATATTACTTTTCTTACCACCTCACTCCAGTATTGCTCTGCATTGCATACTCTATCTCCATATTTGAGGCCTCTGCTACCATACAGCATCTGTACTCCTCTATACTACACCCTTATGTTAGGGTTATAAAAATGTAATTCTGCATGGGGCAACTACTTTTGCTATCTATATGAAATTATTGTTATATCACATACTTCATTAAAGGTAGACAGACAGTAATAAAATAAATTAATAAAATCCCTCACTGCTTTATCTCTTAGAGCTCAGTCAACTAAAGCAAAGCTTTAGCTGAGCCAAGCCAAGTTTAGACCAAAACCTGACAAGTTTGCAGGCTTTGCAAATCACAACCGTGATATGTGTTCATTGCCATCTTCACAAATTTCTTCACACTACATTTTTACTTAAAACTGCATTTCATGTTTGCAACATTGTCTTTCAGGTACACCACTACTTCTTTTTCTTTTTTTTTGTTTTTCTTTTTCAAAGATTATATAAAATAGACTTATTGTTTCTGTACCAAAAAAAAAAAAAAGGGTTGTCAATAATATTTTACTGGCTGACAACTAATTCTGTGTTTCTTAATTTTCATATAAGCCTTTGATGCTGCAGAAACGTATGTTAAGACAGGCCACAGTGATTATTAGATCTGACATTTCGGTTAGAGGCCAAGAAGTAAATCATTGTTCATGGGATATGTACACAGGTATACATTGTCTTTCTTGACCTTTGTACCTACTGAAATTATCTAAGAAATTGGATGAATGGAAAACTTTCTTTACAAGATGCTGTGATCCCTTTGTCAAAATCTCTTTCATCAGTGCAAGAAATAACTAAATAATTTTGCTATTTTCCACAAGGAAGCACTGAGTTGTCAAATATTTGGTGAATTATTTTAAATGTAAAATATAGGTTTTCAAACCTGTCTAATGGAAATTTCAATTAACTAATAAGATATATAGCTACCATAACCCTGTAGCTGTGATGTTACTGACATTGGTTTAAATCACTGTTTTCACATGTGTAAATATTTGTAGAAATTTTCTGAGAATGTAGAATTAGAATCATAAAATGTGTTGGGTTGCAAGGGACCTTTAAAGGCTGTCTAGTCAAAACCCCTTGTATTGAAAAGGAACATCTTCCACCAGATCAGGTTGCTCAGAATTTCATCCAACCTGACTTTGAATGTTTCCAGGGATTGGACATCTACCACCTTCTGGAAAATTTGTTTCTGTTCCACCGCCCTCTTGGTAAAAAATTCCTTCCTTTTATCTGGTCTAAATCTGCCCTCTTTTAGTTTAAAACCACTACTTATCGTCCTACTTGGGCCATCTTGTCACATTACTGATGATTTGTTGCCCTGGACCTTCACCAGTTTCATTTCTCAAAGTTGAAGGCCACCTTTTTTTTCTCCTTTAATATAGGTGTCTCTGTATTTTTCAGTGGGAGGAGTGTGCTTTAGCCCTTGTGACTTCTACCTGTGTAGTTCCCATGTAAACACCTATATTAATAATAGATTTTCTTGCAACACATGAATTTCCAGTATCCTGATAAAATCCACATGTACTCTCAAACTGTGAATTAAAAAAAGGGTTGTATTACGGGTTGTAGTAACATACATTGCACAGTGCTCAAAACAAAATAAAACAGAAGGTACTGCAGTCACTGATAAACCTTATTTATAGTCAGATCACAAGAGAATCACCTTGCTTTGTCCATGAGCAAGCATACTTCTCTGAAATGCATTTATTCAGTGAAAAATGAACATTTTTTTTGGCTGAACCTCATTTTTTCCTTTTTTATTTCTCCCTACAAAAACCTAACAAAGAAAACCAACAGACCACCCCACACCCATAAACAAAAACCAAAAAAGCTCCACCCAAATCCTCCTTATTTTTCAGTGTGAAAGTGATCCATAAGAAACAGATATATTTAATTGATAGTACTGACATTGTGAAACCATTTAAACAGATTTCCTTAAAGCAACCGAAGCAAATAATAATCTCCCAAATCATCTCATTTATAACAAGTAGGATACTTCTTATAACTGATACCTGTTGATAACTGTGCATCAGTCTCTCTTCAAATGGAATCAATGTAGCCTATTTAAAAATTATATAATGTAGCCTTAATATCACAGTACGTATCAGTCCCTTTAACACTTTAGTTCTCTATGAATTTCTTCTCTCTGAGGAAATATAAACAAATCTATAGAAATCTTGAAATCCATCCTGTGAATGGATGCTTGCAGGTTTCCTCCCTTGTATCTCCCCTGTGACATCTCAAAGTTCACTTGTGGAGTAATTATTTTTTTTTTTTTCTTGAGGGACACTCAGTTTTCCTTCTTTTCTTCTTTGGTCCCAGCCAGATCTATCAATTTTTCTGTGAGGCTGAACTGAGGTCTGCTGAAAGTCTCTCATGGCTCACTAGAGTGTGTGTCCCTGAGAAGAGCAGTAGTCCAGTATGTGCAAAATCTCTCTGCCTTTTCTGTTGCACAGTAGTCCATCAGATCATTCATCCTCGAGCATCCAGCAGAATGAAACAGCTTCAGAACAGCAGTTTCTGCCTCTCCCTTTAGCAGGGGTGAGCACTGAGTGAGTACTTCTGTGCCTGGCAGTCATTGCCCCTGAGCTGTAGCCACAGCTGACTGGGCTGATGGCTCCCAGACCCAGACTGCACCACACCTGGGACATCTAAAGCAAAAACTCTACCCAATCTTTTTTTAAAATTATTATTATTATTATTTTTTAATTTTCCCCCTTATTGTTCCATAGCTAAAAGTAAATTCATGCATTTTCATTTAAAAATTGTGAAGGGTCTGACAGAGTATAGTGACAGAGTGACAGAGTAGGTGTTTTGATTACTGAAATTATAATCTATATCAGTAACCAGAAGGAAATAAAACTCTAGTGAAGTGATCTGTATATTTTTCTTTCTCTTTTAAATTTTTAATTTAGCTTCCTTATTGAAGTTGCATTAGCCAGAAACCAAGTATTGTATGTGCAGTAACTTTGATATTTGCCCTCTGTAGATTTGTGTTACAACTTTAATAAAAGCACACACATCTATTTCATTTCTGTCTTGTCTGTTCAAATCATGTGCAGAAAACTGTTATTATCTATAATTGTTTCTGGTTTTCATCCAAACCTTCATCAAATCTGTGTAGGTATTTTTTATTATTCTTTAAATTTTCACTGGTATGTAAGACCACACTTCCTTTACTCTCTTATTATTTTGTGCTATAAGAAGCACCTGAAGCAAGCATTATAAATTCATTGAATCCACAGCAGACAGGCATATTTCAAATGAAATACCTGCAGTGTCATAATTTTCTATAGCTTGTTACTTTTAATTCAAATCCTTTCTTCTTTTTTAACCTAATCCAGAAAGTTCCAAAGTTCCCATCATTTCAAGGAAATTTCAGACAGTGGGCACCCCCCTCATACACACACAATAAGGCAGCACTGGTGTTGGAAGAAGCCTTTTATGTGCACGTGTGTGCATCTGCTGTAAATATGGAGAATAAACAGAATCTGGGAGTCATAATATAGTAATGATACAAGCTTAACTTGTGACTCGATTGGCACAAGGGACACTTGTGATAATTCTCATGGCAGTCATATTGATAGAGATTTTTTTTTTTTTTTTTTTTTTTTCCAGTAGAGGCACTAGGAGAAAAAAAGGAAGTGCTACCCTGCATGTGAAAGATCTTCTCAGGTTTCTTTTAGAGTCTTGAATGACTCTATCAGTAATAAAATAGAAAATAAAATATGTTTTGTCATGATGGAGTTTTAGTAGAGATACTTATGAGGAAGTTTAATGAGAGATTTTTGGGGTTAGTAGGGCTGTTAGAAGCAAGAGGCTTATTGAAAATGGGGAATATCTGATAAGAAACCTGTGTTACAGAAATTAAATTCTTTGAACCTGGACCTTGCTTTGTTGTAAAGAAATCACAACAAAAAGCACAAACAAAACTCGCACAAAAAGTACTTGCTTTTAGACTTTGTAATCCCAGAGAATACTTTGTGGAGAGTGTGGGAGCAAAAGGCAGCTTGGGTGTCATGATCAGGAACTGGGTAAATTGATGATTATTATGGAAATAAGGGAGAAGATCAAAAAGCTAATGACATTGAACTTCACTATGGAATCCTTCAGTAAATCAGGTCCAGGTCTTATTGGAAAAAAAGCAGAAGGAGTAAAGTAGTAAAGCAAATTCACAAAAAGAATATTATTCTTATGCAGAGAAATAATAGGATGTGCAGTAAAAACCAATTTGCTGGTCCTTGAGCTTTTCTTCATTGATCTCAAACACATCAAGAAAGTGTATGGGATGTGGAACGGGGGATTATACATTAGAATAAGTATTAATAAGTGTGCATGGGCAGAATCAGAATACAGCATAAAATCAAAAACAACAACCAAGGAATAGGAAGTGTAAAAAGAAGTTAGTGCATGTAAGCATTAAGAGAAAGAACAAAGAAAGGGTAGTTTGCAGTTCAGCAGACAGGAAAGACAACAACAATTTTTCCTGTAAAGTCTTAAATATTTGATATCTGTTTTAATTCAAATTAAAAAAGATGGGGGTCAGGAGATGGCAAGTGACAAACACTGTCTGCAAATAATGACATTGAGAGTGGGAATAATCAAAGTTGGAAGCAGCATGTACACTTTCCTCCATTTTACTCATCCCTAGGCATCCATTTATGGGCAGTGTTGGAGTTTCTGGATTAAATGGAGCTGTTGTCATGTTCCAATGAGGTCGTTCCTCTTGTAAAGGAGATGCACGTGTAGGTAAAGTCATTCAGAGATAAACAGCAGGATTAGAAGCCAGTTAACTCATGTCAGATGTGAAGAAGCAGATAGATCTTACACTACTACATGTGAACACTTGTTTGCTAGCTTTAAACGTAAGGGATCACCCTGGAGTACTGCGACATAGTAGCTAAGAAAGGATCTGAAAACCACAAGAGCAAAAACAAACACAAAAGCAAACAAACATATGGAGAATAGTAGGAAGAGTGCCTGTTCGGATTGCTTATTCTAAAGCAGTTAAACCTTAAGGAAGGATAGAGCAGTTGGGTGCAGCTCTTTTTTTCTCTATAAGTAAATAAAAACTAATTGTTAGGAAGAAATCAAGCAAAATATCTACTAGGAACAGCATAAGAAATACAAGAAATAAACTGGCTAGAAGAGATTCAGGATACACATTAAGGAAATGCTAAAGACTGGGAAAATTGCTTTGGAACACTGTAAAATATATATTGGTGCCAAACACTGTCAGGAATGACTAGAAACAGAGGAACTTTCTGCAGGACTAACCTACATTGATCATAGAGGTTCCTGCTTGCCTTTTTCCCCCTGGTTTTCTAACCATATTTCTTTGATGTAAAACCATATGTTGTTGACAATGTAAAGGGAGCTCTACAAAAATTGTTGTACCTGAATAGAATAATGAAGTACAGCATATGCATGCTGGCAAGCCCTTACTACAAAAATCATATACAGCTAGAGTAATTTAGTTTTATGTAATTATGACAAGAAAAAATACAAGCAAAAAACTGCGTAGATCAAATGATGTTATGATACAATCTGTTACTGTCTTTACCCATGCCATCACTCAGAGCAATCTAACTGTGATCAGTTATGCATGAATTCTTTACATAGCTGTCTAAATAACATCTGGAGAGTTGTAACTCTTTTATAGTTTCAGTGTACCCACTACTTATAAAAGGTGTAGGTGACAGGGCTCTTCTGAAAAATCTTTAAGAAAGATTCTACTTCATATATAATGTATTTTAATATCATTTGATATGTATTTATTGTTTTGCTAGAATATGTACACAGACATTAAGAGGTGCATTAAAAATGCTTAACAGAATGATTATTCTGTTAGAAACAATGGAGTTAGGATTTTAACTTTTATGTCTTCTGAGGGAAGAACACTACCCTCTAATGAACTGCTAAAGAAGAAAACAGAATCATCTGATTTCTCTAATGCTGAATATAGTTAATTCTCAAGTCCAAAATTGAAATAAAAACTAAAGGGATGGCTCAAATGGCATTTTTTTCACCATTGCTATTTTTCTTTACTTGTATTTTTAAACATATCGTAAAAATCAAATGGTTAAGCAGAACAGAAAGCTTCTCCATGCAAGATGAAGTCAAGTAAACCCATTTTAGCGATAAAACAAGACAAAGTTAATAAAGAGCAAGTATTACTTCTTTCCCTTTCATTATTAATAGAATTAATAACTTGTTCCATTTCTAATTTCACAGTTTATTGTTCAGAAACCAGACCCATTATATTTATTATGTTGTAATTCATCTTCGTCATGTAATTAAGCACTTGCTATGAATTAAATGGTAATTACACATAAAAGAAAGCATAACTTATGTGCAACTGCATTATGAACTCTGTGCACCTTGATTGAGGTACTATTAAGAATGCTTAGGAGATCAAAATGCAGATATCTTGAAGTATTCAATAAAGGAAACACTATTTTTGCAAAGCTTATTAAAACATTAAATACCCTATTTATTTTAAATAATTGTCTTCATTTTTTCCAGTACTCCTTCTCTAAATTTTAAAAAAATCTGTGTGTTGAAGTGTATGTTCTTGTGAACACACACTTCTGTATTTTATATACTTTTTTCCTGTCATTAAATACCACTTTTATCCTAAAGAAAAGACTAGAACTCTTATACTACTTTAAAAGAATGGATGGGAGAAAAAATTAGTTTTAGGCATGAAAGAGAAATCAACCAGACACTTTGCCAGTGTTTCATCATTATATTTGCATTATTTTATGCAAATTTCCTATGTCAGCAATATCAAAAGCCATAACTGGGAAGGCACTTGCACTATATTCCCAAGGATATTACTTCCTAGGTAACACATCACCTTCTTTATTCAAATTAAATAGTGGTTGTATTTGCATAGGCTTACTTTTACTTTGTAAACTGGTTCTACAGATAGTTTCAAAGATAATGGGGTTTTATAGGAATTTCTAACAGCACAAGATTTATATTTCACACATATGGAAAAATACAAATAAGGAAAAGACCCATGCTTGAGAATATTTCTGAATTTCCTTGGAAAAACTGTGCAGATATCTGCATCTGTTTTATCTGCATGGAAAGAAGAAAAAAAAATAAAAAAGGACATTATTCAGGGAAAAGGCATTTTATTATTTATTATTAAGAAGTTTCTTTCTTATTATGAGAGATACCTGGCATAATTTTTCACATATTAAACACTGAATAACTGCATAGGACCTGCTAAACACTTTCTAATGTTTTTTTCGGTCAGTATCAGTTTTGATGGAAAATAAGACTCTAAACTACTTTATTCAGAAATATTTTTTTTTCATAAATTACACATTTCTATATACTTAATTTCTGATATAACCTCTTTCTTCTACAAAAAAAAAAAAAATAACTGCAAAACCCAGGCACAATTTGAATTCCGTTTAACTCCAAGTATAAAATACTGAGATAATGATGTTCTAAAAACTTTCTAGAAAGAACAGGAAATATAAATGGAAGTGAGGGATTAAGAGTTGTGGTTAACAGCTTGATGCCCAGGTAGAGACCAGTGACAAGCAGGGGTTTGTACTGGGACCATTACTGTTCAATATCTTTGTCTGTGACATGGGCAGTAGGACCTTCAGCAGGTTTTGCAGTGACTCGGTGCTGTGTGGTATGGTCAGAGGGACCATGCACAGGGACCTTGAGAGGCTTGAGAGGTGAACCTGTGCAAACTGTAGTAAGTTCAACAAGTCCATATGCAAGGTCCTGCACCTCGGTTGGGGCCATCCCAAGCACAAACACAGGCTGAGCTGAGAATGGATTAGGAGTAGCCCTGAGAAGGACTTGTGGGTACTGCTGGATGAAAAGCTTAATGTGAGCCAGCAATGTGCACTTGCAGCCCAGAGGAAAGGCAACCCAATTCTTGGGCTGTATCAAAAGAAACATGGCCAGCAGGTCAAAGGAGGTGATTTTCTACCCCTCTACTCCTCTCTCATGAGACCCTACCTGGAGTACTGTGTCCAGCTCTGGAGCCCCCAACACCAGAAGGATGTGGCACTGTTGGAGTGAGTCCAAAAAGATGATCAAAGGGCTGAAGCACCTCTCCTCTCAAGACAGGCTAACTTAGAATTTTTCATGCTGGAGAACAGAAGGCTCCAAGATGATCTTATAATGGTCCCAGTACATGAAGGAGCCTAAAAAAAAGCTGGGGAAGGATTTTTACAAGGACATGTAGTAATAGAACAAGGGTGTGGGAGTGGCTTTAAATTGAGAGGGTAGATTGAGATAAGATATTAGAAAGAAATTTTACTTCTAAATCACTGAGAACTTTCTGAGAATCCTGTCCTTTGATATGAAGGAAAGATGTATTTGACAATATCACTGTGGTTGATTTTTCTGATAGGAGCTAAAAGCAAACACACAGAATGTTAACACTTACCTAATCACTACAGCAGTTATTACCCTGATGAAAGGACTCATATTCATACTGTCACATTTTTCAAGTAATAGTAAAACCTTCACAGCCCCACAAAAGAATTGAGGTTGGAAGGCACCTCTAGAGATCATCTGGCCCAACTCCTCTCCTACACCATCTAGACCATTCTGGACCATCTAGAAGTGGTTGCCCAGGACCATGTCCAGGAGGCTTTCTAATATACCCAGGAGAGAGACTCCACAGTGTCTCTTAATGAGCATCTTCTGACAGAGCTCAGTCACTTTCACATTAAAAAATGTTTCCTGATGTTCAGAAGGAACCTCCTGTGTTTCAGTTTACGACAATTGCCCCTGTTCCTGCCACTGGACAACACTGTAGAGAGCCTGGCTCCATTCTCTTTGCACCCTGTTTCTAGGTATTGATAGACATTGGTGGGAATCTCCCTGAGCCTTCCCTTCTTCGTGTTAAATAGGCTGAACCCTGCAATGTCTTCTACATTGCACAAATTAATAAATGTTTTTTTCTGAAAAATCTATGGCATTAACAAAATCCCTGAAGGACTTGGAGTTGGACTTTATGACCCTTATGTGTCCCTTGCAGCTTGAGATATTCTATGATTCTATTACTTAATATATTTTGTGAATATACTGAAACTGTCAGTCTACTGTCATTCGACTGGGGTGCTTTTCTAAACTATGTATTGGTGTACAACTGTCTCTGGGTGTTTAAGGGTTCTACATTTTCCTCCAGTTGGGCAATCATCAGCTGGAAAACAAATGACAAGGACTGGAATTTGATCATTCACCTTCATCTTTAAATTAGACATTAGGAAGAAATTCTCTCTTCTGAGGTTGGTGAGACACTGACACAGGCTGCCCTAGGAAGTTGTGGATGCCTCTTCCCTGGAAGTGTTCAGGGTGAGGTTGGATGGGATCTTGAGCAATCTGGTCTAGTGGAAGGTATTCCTGCCCATACTGGGGGATTGGACTAGGTGATCTTTAAGGTCCCTTCCAACCCAAAGCATTCTATGATCCTTTCCCCAGCATTACCCTTGGCTATTGCTTTTCCTGTCATGATTGCATCAGCTTATTTAGTGACCTTAAATGAGAAGAAAGTATCCTGAAGAGCTTCAGAGAACATAGCTTGAAGAAGGCAAAACCAATAAAGAGGCACTGGAACCTGTGATGTAGCACAGAATGTCACTCTGACACTGTAGAGGACTGATACATCTAAGGTTGCCATGATGTGGTCAGTAAACTGCAGTAAAAGTGAGTTCAGTGTTCATTTACTCTCCATGTTCCTGCTGTGGTGTTCTCCTAGTACAGGTACATATACACATACAAGTTCTTTCTTATTCAGAAAATCCCTTAGTAGCAAAGTTATTGACTGATGTGCACATTACTAAAAGCTGAGTGCTTTTATGTATAAGATACAACATTTACTAGTAAGTGCAAAGTATTACCATGAATAATTTAAGCTAGGCCATACCTGTCAAAGTAAATGAATGAAGTACAGTACACAATGCCTTATTCTGGTGTTTATTGTGTGTGTTTACTTTACCTTCTTCTTCAGAATCTGTGATAGCCTTGCTGTTATTGAGAGAATGAACAAAAATGTCTGTTAGTTGACTCCAGAAGCTACTAATTGTCTAGAATTGTAGCTAGAATCCCATGTACCAATTAGAAAATAAATGGCATGTGAAAAAAGATCTTCACTTTTACATGAATGATGGTGTTTTGTTCAGGACTTTCGTCCTCTGAAGTTATTATAAGATGTAACAATGAATTGTCTCTGAAAACACTGTCCACATTTGGTACTAATATGGCTTTTAAGAGTAAAACAATAGTCCCTGAGTACCCTTTAGTACCTCTGTCAGCTACTAATGAGTTCACAGACAGGAAAACTAAAGCTAGGAGTGAGCAGGTAAATTATCTAAATTGCTGACAACCTGTGGAGAAAGTCATTGAGCCCAGGCTGCACTGATTTCTGCAATACCACCCTGTACTTTTTGCTTCTGCATTACAAATGTTGTTTTCTGCAACACAGTAGGATGATAGATACAGTCGTTATGGAAAAGTAATGGCACTGGATTAAAACTGCTTAAAATGTTACTGAGTGCCACTCTGAAGTTATCTAATCCTTCAGGCTGGTACCTCATGTAGTGGTGATCTTGATGCAATTTCAGTCTCCACTGTAAACTTAAAAGAAAATTACCATTCAAAACCAATACTCTCTTGAATAAGTATCACCACAGTTAGACAAAAATAAACTTCACACCATCAATTTAAAATAATGATAGCAGACATTTGAAATCTCATTCTGTTAATGGTTTTTTTTTCCGTCTGAACTACATAGGGTACTTTTTTGTTCTTGGTGTTTATTTTTCCTGCTTACAAAATATCCAGATATTTTACTTTGATGATCTGCTCACTGAGCTCACTGACTTAAACAGTCTCCATTCTGAATCTCCTGTCACAGAAGAGTTTGTGATTTATCTGTTTTCATATCCATAAAGATACAGCCTTAACTAAGTGGTCTCTTGCATAATCAGACTGGCTTGGAGTTCACTCAATGTATTCTTGCACTCTGTATCTCAATTAATCTTGCAGACTGTGGCTAATCACATCCCCACCAGGCAGGCTCACATATCTCACCAAGCTGGATTATTAAAATCCATATTTCACGTTAACAGCCATGTGTGTGAGATTAGTTTCCAAGTAGTAATGCACCTGCCATAAATACCTCATATCTGGTATCTTCTGAAATACTGCTGCTGTCAAAGATGAAAAAGCATGATGTGCATTCAAAACAAGTTTACATTTCTTTTTTATGGACAAGTGATTTTTTTCTTTGGTCCTTTTCTTTGTTCCTATATACCTGAAAATCTACAGAGCAGAGAATGTAGCAGAACTTGTTAAATGGTATATTTTGGAAGGACCAAAGTAAGAATACTGTTACATTAAATTTATTCATTTTTTTTAACATTGCAAGTAAAAGCTTAAATGAGAAAACCTGCATTAATTTACGTTCATACCATTAGTCATGCATTAAGTGCTAAATTCCATTTTACAGTGAAACTTCTTATATCTGGAATAACTCCAGTAAGCTTAGAAATTGCCTTAGCATTGTCATTTGCTAATTACATCTTAGGATAAAACACTTTCCATCCCATCAGTAGACTATTAGCAGAAGATCCAGACAGTGAATCTTAAAGTTTCAAGTCTCTTGAGGCTGTAAAGGCAACTGATGCTACACTTCATGCCCCATACTTTTGAAAAGCAGATTTTCTGTTCAATTCCCTGTAGCCCCCAATACATTTGCTGGAGTAATTCCTGGGATTTGCAGTAGGACTTTTTTTTCTCAGAACCTCACTTAAAAGATGTCTTTGGTTTAACAAGCCATCAGAAGAGTTAAAATTGTGCAGCTGCAAGCAAATAGTCTGTGCACAGCACTGCTAAATGTGATGATACTTTACTTAAAGGAAGCAGACAAAATTAACAAGTTTATTATTTTCCTAATTCACTGCTCCTTAATCTAATTCCCCATTCCCATGGGAGTATGTCAAGGTCTGTCTGCATTCAGACAAGGAGAGTTTGTCTCATGGCTGGCTGGCAGAGGCAGCTGCTCTTGACTGGTGGGATTGATGGGCACAGCCCCAGCCCTTTTACAACTTTCCAAGCTTTCTGTCAGGTGAATGTCTGAAAAGCCCCTGTTCATTGCTCACAGATTCTTGACAGATAAAACTGCTGTTTTGGTGATTAACAGCCTGATTACTCAACCTTTCCGATGAGCTAGAACTATGTTTTAGAGCAGATGCCTTTCAGTGGCATCTTTATTGACCTTTTAATGTTTTTGTATGTTTCTTGCAATGTCTGTGTCTGAAGGAGGTAGGGAGACAGAGGAGCAGCAGAGGAGCTTGATGGTCCAGCCATAATCTGGTTTTGTGAAGGACCATATAGTGAATTCACAGTTTTGGATAGAAAACACAGGCTTTATAAATGTGGTCTTTCTAATTTTTGTACGATTTTCTTTAAACATCTTTCATTCAAATGTATATGTAGACTAACAGAAAATATAGTCAGGATGTTTCTGCTTTTAGAGCTTCAGGTCTATCGGTTACTCAATAATTATGTTACAATAAATATGGCTTTAAGGCATAATAATGAGTTTATTACAAGAGAGGAGAAAAATAAATGTATCCTTAAAAACTTAGTGCTGGTTGATGATTATGTATATATTCAGCAGCATCATTTCAAGAGTACAGTTTAAATACACAAAAATCATGGACATAAAGAAATATCTATTGGGAAATTACTCTTGCTTATTCATTAGATATGCCCTAGTCAAAAAACCAAACCAAACCAAACCAACCAACCAAACAAAAAACCACCAAAAAACCCCAACATTTGCCAACTATTGCAAATGCAGCTGATAAAACTTTTAAGTTTCATTCTGTAATATGTGGTCACTGGTGCAGTGGATTCTATATAACTGTAGAGAACCATTTTTAAAATTTCCTAAACACTATTTTATTTTACATTGCAAGTCCATCACAATCTGTGGACGTTCTTTGTATTTATTGTTGCTTATCTTTTGCAAACCTTCATATGAAATATATCCCATTATCAGTCACAAATTGCTGCTTATGTTTCAAAGTATATTACAGAAAGAGGCACAATACATCAAGACAAATCAGACACTATACTGTTGGATAACTGCTGAGCACCCTCCAGAGACACACAAACAAGAACAAGAAATATGCTATAAGTCCTGAGGTCAAATGCTTTACCTAAGAAGTACATTAATCCCCTAGAGAAGTTCTGCTTTGAGAGTTTAATTTCTCTTAGGCAATAGAAATAAGGAGAATAAAAAAATAGCAAGCGCCATCCAATCTCATGCTTTCACTGACATAAAATACCAAGGGGGGGTATAATATTGTGCTTGTTTGTCAATAATATAGAAGTGCCTAGGAGCCTGTTTTGCTGAGCATTTCACAATTTCAAAACAAATAATTCCTGCAAGGAAAGTATCTGTAGTCAGTGTAAGAGAGAAAAACTGCCTAAAGTAAAAGAGAATGGTAACTACAGAGGGTCTTCAGATCTGGTCACAGGTGAGTGAAATCACAACTTCATAATTTTTATACAAATTACTATGAAATTCAGATTTTACGTCCCTCCCAGCCAGCTAGCCATCCCTCCTCATTTATCTATATTGTATCCATCAAGCTATTATATTATTTTTTGATAGCTAAAAACTGAAATAATCCATAGAGAAATTAAGAGCTGTCAGGTTTTTGATCAGAGGTGAGGTTTGGATTGAATAGATCACAGCAAAATATCTGACCTAAGTAATTGGGTAAAAGGTGTTGATGTTTATATAAATAGCTAGACTGATATTGTGACTATATACATGTTTAATCTTAACTTTAATGACAGCATTTAATTGCACGTTTTCTTTCATGGAAATCCTTCCTCTGGTTTGACATCACTCTGCCTGCAGAACATGATAAATTATGTTATTAGTATCAAATCGGTGTTAACCACTGTTGGAAGTGGGGAAAAAAAGTGTGGTTTAAAGTTTTAAATTTTTAGAGTTTTAATTATTAAAGGTCTTTTCATATATAGACTGCCGTAATTTGCAGGAAAAATGTGAAGACGTCTAGCACTTGCTTCAATTTATTGCATTCATTTGCTTCAAATTACATATAAGGCAGCTTAACCAAACGAAGTAATCTGCAGAACAATTATACTTCTAAATATATACTATTTTATTGTCAAGCAAGGAGTCAAACATAAGAGGTAATTCTGTTGAGTGAGGAATTCTTTGGAATGAAAAAGATCAGCTCAAAGATTGTTTCTTCAGAAGCGATATGTTTTACTCATAGTATCTTCCTAATACCTTACAAATAAGTTTTAGGTAACAGTTTTACCTTGGACATTCAAAATATAGATCATTTGGTTTTACCTGGTGAGAGAGAAAAGAGAATTTGGTGTACTACAAGATCCTGAAATCTTGCAAGAAGGAAGCAAAAAGAATTGTAGGTTTAGACTTCCAAACCACCTACAGAACTCTCAGAACTGGTACTGAAGATGAGTACAGAAAAACAGTCTGGAAACTGTCCATCATGAGGAAGCTTGCAGAGAGAATAAAGGAGTGCTAAATTTTTCTCTGAAACTGTTAGTTTCTATGGAGAACATGAAGTGTATGTGTGAAAACACAATTTCAGAATGCCTTGAACAAGTGAAAAACTGAGCTACACAACAGAACCTTTGTATTAAGCTAGGTATTGAAAAGAATCTGGCCTTCTGTGTTTCCACATTGATGCCATTATCATGAAATTATCATGTATTCTCCCCTCTATCCAAAGGATTTTCAATTAATTAGCTACAGAAGATTTGACCAGAAAACCTGAGGGAACCAGTCCCAAAAACAGTATGGGCTTCAGGTTTAAGCTATCTCCCCAGAGAGCAGCATCAATTACCCATCTTGAATCTGAATCAGAAAGACAGGAAATTTGAAACTATTGCTCATATTGACAAGTAGCTTTAGCTTCTCTTCAACCCCTAAATACTTCCTGCCTTAAAATTTTTATTAAAGCATGCCACCAGCTCTGGACTTTATGTCAGTGCATAATAAAAGGTAACTCAGTATTTTCTCTAGCTATGTTATCTGTTCTTTCTGTGTCAGCCTGCTAACTACTAACACCTCTGGAAAAGCTGAGTCCACAATACACACACCTGCATTATTCTTGCTGTTGGTCTGCTGTGCCAGCTTTTGTCCCATCCTAGGATTAAACAGAGCTATGTTATTTTAGTAAAATAAATTGAGGTGACAAAGGATGCACCTGTATTTTTGTACACTCCACCTGCTTGTCCTAATATTGTGCTGTCTTCCCTCCTGGAAGTAGCAAAATCCATGTGGTCACCATTACTGAAGAAGTACTGTCTGCTGCACACAGCTTTAAATGTTATGCTTTAGTTGAGGAGGAAAATTAAAAAAAGGAAAATCAGGGGCAGTGAATCCAGACAGCTGTTTTTATAAGTTATTGTTTTATCATAAGCAATTTTATACTTGATCTGGCTTTTTCAGATTATGAAAGGACTACATATGGATCTCAGTGAGTGTGTCAACTTTGGACAGCAAGCAGAAAGAACAGACTATGTAAAAAAATATATTTTGAAAAAATAAAAGCATTTTTTGAAGTTCCCATACAAAGTAGAACAATTATTTTCTCCAGCACCCTTAATAAACTTGACAATCTGAAAAAGGACTGGAATAGCTGCTTAAGGAAGGTCTATGTATGCTTTCATAAATGGCTGCAGGAAAGTAAAAGTGTGTGTATTTAGCCCAATATGATCTAAATGTGTTAGACAAATGTTCATGAATAATAAATTAAATTTAGCAAGCTTTAATAGAATTATATGCAGAGAGATGTCATCCTCTTCCATGCCACCATCTGTCATCCTTGCTTCTCTGCATATTCACAGGTTTCTCTGGTTCCTATTAGGTGAAACAGTCAGCATCTTTTCTTCCTCTGTGTTACCATTGCCACTTAGAACAATATTGTTCTCTAAATTGGCCTTTGAATTTTGTACATTTGAAAAATAAGCCACTCCAGAAAGAATCATAGAATTATGGAATCATCTGGTCCAATCTTTCTAGGTAGCAGCACAGTTTAGATCAGATGGCCCAGCACTTTGTCAAGCTGAGTCTTAAATGTCCTGTGTTGGTTGGGTAATCTACCATTTTCTTGGGGAGATTATTCCACTGCCCAAGTGTTTTCATATGAAAAAAATTCTTCTGATGTCCAATCAGGATGTCCCCAGGAGTAACTTGTAGTCATTACTCCTCATCTAAGGTACATCAATAGGATACGAATGACACACACAGAGAGACACAAAGGACAGACAGACGATGCTGACATGGATGGTTTCACAGGCTACCACACAGAAGACACTGCCTTGAACTGCGTGCTCATTCAACACTGCCAGGATGTGTAGGAGACACAAACATAACCAGCAAAGAACAATTCCTCCATTTCAGCTGGTCAGGATCAAAGTTCAGTAATGAAACCACACACAACACTGTAGATTGACACATTTGTAGATTTCCATGTATTGGCACAACCCTTCCAATCTTCCAGTGCCCCTGCTCGTATCCTAAGCCTTCTTACCCACCACAGTGTGTGGGCATCCTCCTCACCTGCTAGTCCAGCATGGAGTTTGCTGGCAAACAAGTCCTCATGTTTCTCTCATCTAGCCCTTCTTATCAGCTAAACAGTTTAGCCTATCAGTCGCTGCCTGGAGACTTTGGTCTCTGGAATCATCTGTCATCCTCTGTCTATCAAACTTGTGTCTTGAACTGCTCTTGGAAAATAAGCTTCCGCCTTTACATTTCAACCTCTTCTGCATTGCACAAAACTTGGATTGGATACCTTAATGAAGCAGCTGTTGTCAGCTTCCATGTACCCTTACTCTCAGTATTTTACTATGACTTTAAATACATTATTTGGCTTTATGAATATTACATATACATTAATCAGTGACTTATGAAATAGTATGGTTTATACATTTGGTACTGACAAAATACGATCTGCTGTGTGCTTCAAGGAATGATATTTTAAGAGTGTAATACTATAGACAGTTCTGAGGCCCCAAAGACTGTCTTTAAATATTTTTCTATTTAGATTTTGTTTGGTCTTTGAGGACCTGTCAAAATGATGTAGTATTTTATTAGTCTTGCTGTTCAGTTGGCTTTACTAAAAATTACGTTACATGATAAGCTCTCCTTTGGTTTTTACAAAGTACAAAACTTTTGCCAAGAATATTTTAACAAATTATCCCAATATTATTTTTCAATCTTTCTATTGTCATATGCACTATATCAGTTCTCACTGGTTCATATTACCACCCTAATGCTCTGGAATCAAAAAAAGTGAGAATATATTTTTCTCTGAGAAACACTACTAAAGCATTTTTGAATCTGATAGGCAACTTTGGAACAAGTTTACTTTTATTACAATGGTTGAAAGCATAAAATCAGAACTCCATAAACTTGTTACTGGGATGAATCACTTTATTAAATTAACGTTAATCTGATACTACTTTATAAAGAATGAAGAACTGGAAATACTCAGAAAAATTATATGAGAAAATCAATCTTAGTTTAATTCATGTTTAAAAGAAAGAACAAAACTCATGTTTTGTTTCTGATTTCAGAACTGGATATGTTATGTGGGATTTATTTTATCAGTCATTAGGCTTCCACTTCTGTACTCGTTACCTCCAATTCTGCTTTTATTTTCAGAAAGAGAACTCATCCACTTTGGTGAAAGATTAATTATGTTCTTCATCTGAGATACATATATATTTTTCTTCATTCACTATAAAATGTCACTATAAATAATGTAGGCACCTGCATTTGATTGTGTGAATCCCATACTTTTTCCTTTTTTACCAAAGGAGTGATGTGTTGTCAGTTCAAGTGTTTTTAATATTACAGAGGATGCACTGTTTATCATGAAATGCAGTTTTCTGAATTCCACACTTATCTATAATTCCCACACTGCAGGTAGCATTTACAGTTCCCTCAAAAGTAAACAAAGATATGAAGATGCATTTAAGGGTAGAATTTTGAACAAAGGAAATGGTAAGGTAAAACTGTTTGTAACTTCCACTTTTGGAATTCTTTAAACTATTTAAAATTAAAATAGTTAATTAGCTATTAGATTTTTAGTTGATCAGATAATTTTATCTCCCTGATTTCTGACCAGGGCTGTAATAAAACTTATGGGATAGCCATATTTCAGAGAATTTTCTTTTTTTATTTCCTCCCTTAAATTTTTTCAAGGTGTAATTTGAGAATTGTGTATATTTGTCTAGTAGTTGTATAAGTGGGACAAGATTTAGCAGTATTGGATTTGTCATAGTAGTATAGGAAACCCCAGACCCATCTACTGTGCATTGTATGATAGCATATTTCTGATCCCCAAACATCATATTTTTGTTCACACTGTGGTGTGCCAGGTAGTTATAGTGCCACGGTAACAGGGCCAAACAAAATGCTGGATAAGACTACATTCTAATTTTTTAATATTATAGCTATAATTTCATTTATACACATTATGCACATACAAAACTGTTAATGGATTTAACAAATAGAGTTATTTAATATTTTAGATATCCATTCAGTATATCTTTGCTATTGGCAAAAATAATTAAACGGTAGAGTGCTGGGTTTTTTGTCCCCATTTCATGTTTCTAAATGCTTTCTAAACTGATAATTATCTAGAGTTAATTGTTATTGGAAGGTGGTTAATTTGAAGGTGAAATCTGGGACATACTTACATAAATGGGAGGAAGACTGAAATAAGGAGGAGTATTTTCAGCCTACACATTTCCTTTTAGAAAATGTGGCAGTATGCCAGCTTCACTGATAATGGTTGGTAATTAACTTCAACAGTGGGCTGCACACCTGCTCTAGGAGGTCTAAGGCTGTAAATTATTATTCCTTGAACTCTCAGGATTTTAATATTCCTGTTTGGACCCCCAAATTCAGTACCACAGGAACAGATACTGAACATGGCTATAGTGTACTGGAGCCGAGTTCTACAGTTCCTTTGTGAAAGGAAAACATCATATTTGAACAAGGCTCATTTCTTCCCATAGGCCATTAATTCATTCCAATGCCTATAATAATTTTGCTGGTCAGGTCTTTAAAGATGGTGCAATGAAAATAAGCATCCTTCCCCAACAAAACCCACTATAACTTTTTGATATCTATGGAATAGGGAACACGAGTTCACATAGTCCAGTTTAACTAATTTGATATCCATCTCTGAAAAGGCCACCTACCTAGTGGATGAAAGACAGGTGGATGCATGTAGTTTTCCTCAGTTTTAGTTAGGTTTTTGATACTGTCCCTCACAGCATCCTTCTGAAGAAGCTGTTCCCCTGTGGGATGAGTGTGCTGAGTCAGGAACTGGCTGAACAGCAAGGCTCAAAGGATTTTAGTGAATGGAGCTACATCTGGCTGGTGAACAGTCACTGGTGATGATCCTAGAACTGGCTCTCAGGCCAGTTCTGTTCAATAAATTTATCAGCAGGCTGAATGCAGGAACTGAATGCATCATTAGCAAGTTTGATGATGATATTCTGGTTGACTCAACCAGAGGACAAGAGGCCTTGTAGAGGGATACAGACAGACTGGGCTAAGATAGATTGGGCTAAGATTAATGGGACAAAGTTTAGCAAGTTCAGATTCTGGATTCTATACCTGTATCAGAGTAAGCCCAAATGGCGAGGAGCATCTGAAGAGCAGCCTTGAAGAAAGGGATCTGGAGGTGCTGGTCAACAGCAGACTCAGTGTCAGTCGGCCATGTGTCCTGGCAGACAATCGGGCATACCACATCCTGGGTGGCATCAAACACAGAATAATCCAGGGTCCAAAGAGGGGATTATCCTACTGTTTTCTCAATAAGTGCAGCTTTACCTTGAGTGCTGTGTGCAGTTATTATACCCACAATTTATGAAGGATCTTCAGGTCCTTGAATACATTCAGGGGCCAGAAACAAAGCCAGTGTAAGGGCTCAAAAGAATGTGTTATGATGAGCTGCTAAGAACTCTGGGTTTGTCTGTTTTGGAGAAAAAGAAGCCATGGGGTGACCCCATTGCTGCTACAGTTTCCTGAGATGGGGAAGTGCAGAGGGAAGCACTGATCTCTTCTCCCTGGTGTCGAGTGATAGGACACCTGAGAAGAGAGAGTTCAAAGCTGGGCCAAGGGAGGGTTAGACTGGACATTAGGAAGCATTTATTTACTGAGAGGGTGGTCAAACACTAAGGCAGGTTTCCTAGAGAGGTGGTTGATATCCAGTACTTGTCAATGTCTAAGAGGCATTTTGACAATGACCTTAGTAGCATGCTTTAACTTACGGTTAGCCCAAATTGGTCAGGCAACTGGACTATATGATCACTGTAGATCCCTCCCAACTGATAGATTCCATTCCATTCCATTCCATTCCATTCTGTTCCATTCCATTCTGTTCCATTCCATTCCATTCCATTCCATTCCATTCCATTCCATTCCATTCCATTCCAAGCACACATTAAAATGAACCAAAAAGAAACATCAAAATTTCACCCCCTGTGACATAGAAGGCCTGTTTAGCACTGTATTTAGCATGGTCCTACAGTTTATGTTGAAGATTTGTGAAGCTAAAATGGAGAAATAAATATTTTAAAACTGCTGTATTCATGGTTGAAATAAATACATTGTATTTCACTCAGTGTTTAAACTGGTCTCTGCAGAGCCCAGAGAAAGTTATATTGGTCTGTTTGTGATATTTGGTACAAGAATTAGGCTTACATTTGCTCTCAACGTGAAAGACATATTTTGTTTTTCCTTGAATGCTAATGGAAGTTAATACATTTTCCTGTGAAAAATTTTAAGACTATCCCGATATTACAAATTATTAAGTTGACGCAGAGAGGTACTAATGGATTTTCCTGTCTCCAGAATTAGCCATACAACCTAGTCATTATTTCAATACTCAGTGCTGATGACAGAATGCATTTTTTTACAGAAGCTATTAGTGTTGAAATCTGGGGAAAAAACCCATGAATATTTCTACAAGGCAAAACTAGGATACTAAGGAAAATATTTCTATAGTAGCACTGGCTAATTTTAAAGGAAAAGTGCAATACCACTCTGAAGCTTACTGCACTTTTCTCTTTGTAGTTTGTCTAGTAAGAGGTTCAGTCTTTTATGCTATTTATTCTTTATACAGAATATATATATTCTTTATATATAGTATATTCTTTAGTACTACTGGGTTAGCATCTTTCCCCTCAGAAAATAAATAAAAAAAAAAAAGCAAACCCTCCCCCCACAGCAAACCAAAAAACCCAAAAAAAAAAACCTAAAGAAGGAAGACTTTTATGTAGTGTGACTTATCTTAGAAACTTTAGAAGTTTGTTGGTTTTTTTACTGATAGATATTACTGTGTTTTTTGTTGGCTGTTTGATTACTACTGGTTTCACTCCTTTCTCAAGCATTTCATTCAGTAACCACTAATAGTATGGATATCTGGCACTAGCAGTGGCCTCTGATCTCTTTAAGGTCCCTGGATAGTCAAATCATCAAATACATAATGGAGAAGTACATGAATATTTCAAAGACCATTTATCTTGCTTCATCTCTAAAATTATATTAGCAAGTTTTATATATCTTGCCAAATGTCTGGAGTTTGAGAAAGAAGGGGTGAATACTCAGATAAGAAAGTCATATGTTTATAGCTAAGCCTCATTTCTTTTTTATTAAGCAGTTCAGGTTACTTTGTCTTTGTAAATCAGAAATGTTACTTCATGCATAACATTAAAAGATTGCAACACATAGTGATGCTAATTTAATATGACATAGATACTTGAATTATTCAATAAAATGCTTCATTATTCAATAAAAATTATATTGAAAAATTGGAGGCCAGCTATAAGGGTAATTTCAAAGAATAAGCACCTTCTATACACACATATTTAAAATTTCTACCTTTAAATATAGCAGGATATTTTTAACAGAATTAAATTTTACATGGTAGGTTATTGATGCCCATAAGTACTTATAATAGGTACCTAAATAAATATTTAATCATACTTTTAGTCAGTGTAACATTTTAAATAATTAGAATCACATTAGCCTGATGAAAAAGGCTTTCTCATGGCAAGTCTAGTTTTGAAAAAATAAATGGATTTATATAAGCCCCAAACGTTTTAAAAAAATAAAAATAATGACTTAAAAATGTAGTTGCTATTTTCTCTGAAGTACAAAGTACTGCTTCTGTTTTGCAATAGGCAAAGGTTGCAAAAGAAGCCATGAAGCAATAAAGTTGTGTCTCATGTAATGTTTGACCTCAGGTTTAATTCTTACCTTTCTTGTCCAGTTTCTTTGATTAGCACTAAAAGAAGAGGTAGCTTGGCTATTTGCCAAGATCATGGGAGTCAAGGGGATGCACTTTCTAATTACAGTCCTCCAGAAATTTCTACACTATTCATCACTGAATCACACCTCAGAGAAGCAAACATAATTATTCTAAAGAGATATTTAATGAGATGTTCTAGACTTTTAGAGACTTGTTTTTTCTACATGTTGCTTAATTCACAAGTAAAAGTAAATAGTGAGCTTCTTATAAAACACTGAAAGCCTGAGAACTTTCATAGCTCTCTAGGTTCCAATCATAATAAAATAATAGGAAACAATAACTATTTTATAAATGCATCTGCAGAGTCCCAGGGTACAGTTCACATAATACATAATACAAGAACTACTCAAAATTTGAAGTGCAAATATAATAATAATGACGACTTTGGCTACTTCAAAAGACCCTATGTTTTTTTAAATATGACAAGAATCAATGTGAAATACTTGAACTTAGCAAAACCTTAACTTATTATCTAAATGAAAAATTGAAGTGTCATCCTGGATTCCTTGAACACTCTAAGTAGTCTTGAAAAACGTCTTCTGGTTACACTCCATTTCACTTGTCCTGCACACAGGAGATAATATATGTTCAACCTGGAATTATTACTTCTTTACTGTATAAAATGTGCAGCCTAACCACTCATACAGTCTCAGGGTCTGCATCTGAGCAGTGAGAATGACAATGTCCTCCTCCTTTCCTCTGCCCACCAGTCTAAAACTGACTTCACACATGTAATGTAGATTGATTGCACATTTCTTCGTGAAACAGACAGCCATAAGAAATCTTTTCCAAACACAGGAGATCCAGGGAGCTTCCTAATACTAATAGAAACAATTTTTGTGTTTTCACCTGTGACACATCTGTACTACTGATGTAGTCTTCCCCTTCCCTTAGAAGTTGCTTTTATGTTCTGAGAAATGTCTTCAATCAGGTATCCCACACAGAGTACATTTACTTCTCTCTAAAGGGAGTTGTACTTTTTTTTAACTCATTTCCATGGGGCCTCATGGGTTATATTAGAATTTGTCTTAACTCTTGCCATTGTATCAGTAATCTTCAGTTTCTGAAGTACATGTGCTATAATATCACAGTAATATTTTCTGTCCATCTGTAATCCTTTCCACAGGTAATCCTATACTGAGGTCTGAACCTTTCTTTGTATTTCAAGTTCTTTCCAAAACAGTAATCATGTTTTAAAAATTAGATTGTGATTAGCTTTCCCAGAAAAAAATAATGTATGACATATCAGTATGATGAAATTATGTCACTTTGTTAGATGCACAGGATTCTCTTCTTCTGGAGGATTATTAGAGAGGTGAACTCTCAAAATTTACATTGAAAATTTGCTGTATTTCTGGCATATTTTACAAAATTGAGATCTTTCTGTATAAGGAGATTGTAAAGACAAGACAGATGTTATGTTTCTGTTGGTATATTTTAAGAGCTGTAAGTTTAAAGCTTTTATGCCAAACTGCTTACTCTACCTGAAAACAATTTGTACTAAAATTAATGTGTTATATAAGTGGTAGGTAATACAAACATGTCAAGCCTATGATTGGATGATAAGGTCTCTTGAGGCCTCTCTTTTGTTTTTATTCTGTCATAGTTCTATAATTTTTGTGGGCAATTTAATAAAGAAGGCTACATTTCCTTTGTGTTATTACTGGACATATGACCTTCACGAGAGTATTGATCTTCTCATTTTATTTGCTTGTTGTTGATTTTTAAATTTTTCAATTTATGCAAATTGGTTTTGTGTATATTTATTATTAAGACTGTCTAATTCTAAACTTTCTGCTTGCCTCATACATGTCATGACAAGGTCATATTAAAGCTTTGTTGAAAGCAGGGAAAGAGACAGATTTTAAAGCATATTTAAAAATACTAAAAATGGAATTTAAACATTTAAAAATCTTTCTTAAAAGTATACTTACCTCTTCTGGAGTCTGATGTTTTGAAACTATTGTGTCCCTGCTGGAAAAAAAAAAAGGGGTGTGTGTATTTAAGGTATGACCCCTAAGGAAAAAAACAAAGAAATAATTTTTTCACAATTTATTTTGTTATTTGGTGATTTAGTTCATCATAATTTCCATGATTTTATCTATTTCCATAATAGCACATTCACCAACTGGCTGATTTCTGTCAGGCTGGACAGAGCAAGAGAAGTCTCAAAGATCAGTGAGTTCCTCCAAGCTCTCTGACAGTAAGTGTCCAGCAGAAGTTTAAGAAGAGCTGCAAACATACCCTGAGAGAAAAAAAAAAGTGCTCTGAGGTCTCTGAAAGTAAAGGACACACTTGCACAAACAGACATTCAGACTTTATGTTAACACAAATCAAACAGATGATACTAATCTATAAGAAATAAGGATTCATTTGTTCTTCTCATAAAGCTGCTTATTTTCTCCTCTGTACTTTTATAACTTTTGGCAGATAACACAGTCAATACCTGAGAAGCAATTATATTATTTTCTGGGTTTCCATTGGTTTATTATTAAATATGTTCCTAATGAAAAAAATAAATTTATATGATGAAAAGCAAACAGTGTAAATTACAAAAGGTGGAGATTTACAAGCTGCAGTAACATTGTCTTTACTGTGCCAATCTGATGAACAGCTAAGTGTCTGACTGTTACTAGCCCATGAATTTGCCCCTAGGAAATTTCAAAATGCTGCATGCTGAATAGTCCAGAGAGCAGAATTCTAGCTCCAGGCAGCACTGTCAAAATTCTGAAATCATCTATTTGTGCATCTAGCCAGGGAAAAGAAACATGTATGCAAGACTCATTTGATCAGTCCCAGCTGAAGTATCTCACTGAACTTTGGAAACCCCAATACTAAATGTAAACAATGGCCTTCTCTCAACCAGTTCCATAAAGTACAAAACTTGAAAAATAAACATGAGGAAATCAATATTTGCATGCAAAGGTTTTCCAAGTCAAAAAGAGAAGTTATGTTGTTCAAAGAAACTGTTTGATGAGGACTAACTCCAGATGATGTTCAGTATGCCACTTATTCCCTAATAATCAGGAATTTCTGACAATTCTACTATTTTCAGTGAAATGTGATTATAAGATACTCATAAGATTTTAAAATACTCATACAGGTTGCCCAAAGAGGTGGTGGAAGCCCCATCCCTGGAAGTTTTTAAGGCCAACCTGATTTAGTGGGAGGTGTCCCTGACCATGATAGGGGGGTTAGGACTAGATGCTCTTAAAGGGCCCTTCTGACCCTGAAAATTCTATGATTCTATAATGACCTTAGTGTAGGTTTGAATGAAAAAGTTAAAATAAAATAAAATTTATAGCAAAAATAATATATTGTAAAAGAAGATAAAAAATAGAAGCTTGAAGAATGAAAACATACTCTCATTTTAATATGTCCACTTTCAATACATACAACATGGAAGAATTTAGTACCCTTTACAGCAAATCAGAATTCAGACCAAAAAAATCCTCCTTTTTTTCCTTTAGCCTATGGACTTTAGGACTGACCTGGACTGCTCAATTTTTATTTCATCTACTAGTAGTGTCCTATATCTGTTGTCTGATCTTCAACTGGAATTTCTTGGATAGCAATAAATTGAATTTCATAGTGGTCTAGGATAAATTTCAATACTTATAATATTAGTTGTTAAATATCAAGTGCACCCAGATTTCATTAGGACCAATCTAACTCTCTCCATCTTACCTGCCAAAAATCTTGTAAGCTTAGTTCAATACCTGAAGAATCCACAAATGCATGGAATATTTCACTCTAATAGAACATTTATTTTACTTCTGCGTCAAAAGGCACAGTAAAAGGCTGAACACTAGTTATGCAACAAGAAGAAGACACTGCACTACAGGAGTTATTAAAGAATAAAATATCTTTCTTTGAAGTACATTAAATTTTTTTACCTTTATCTGCATAAACTATCAGAATTTGCCCTGAAAAATAAACAAACCAACCAACCAAAAAAAACCCATAAAAGCCAACAAAACTCATATCCACTCTGCTTATGTACAATTTATCAAGAGATTGTTAAACAGAAACATTATGGAGAGTGTTTATTGGCTTCCAGAGGAGTGTAGTAGACAGTTGACCATGGAAATTAGTAAGATTTATTTAATTAATAATCTGACTCTTGATATTTTTGGTCAAGTACATAAGCAGAGGTCCAAAAAAAATGTTCTATTGCTTTGCAGATTGAGGCAGAAATGTGAAGGGTCTTGCCAGTGTCACAAAAAAAGATCAGTATTAAGGCAGAGTAATTTTCAAGTACTCCCTATTTCTAAATTTATCTGGTTTTGCATTTTGATTCAGTGTAAAATTTATGCTAACTTCTTCACATGAAACAGAATTCCAAGCAAAATACAGGCACTCAAAATGTTTTGACAGATTTCTCACAGGTTTATTTTTCCTGATCAAATTTAATAATTTTTAAATTTTCATGTTTTGAACTTCCATATATCTTTACATTTCTGTCTTGCCAAAATATTCTTTTTGGCATAATCAAGTGCTCTGAAAATAGTTATGAAAGATTATTTTTTTATGGAAAGTTGCTTCTCTGAAGTGGCAGACTTTTTTGAAATTTACATGAGGAATTTCCTTTTGGGGTTTAAAATCCAGTCTCTGGAAGGCTGCTTATCTCTATGCAATGTTCTCTATACAGAAGAGTATGCTTGGACAAAGCACAAATACATCTTTTTTTCTTCCTGCCTTAATATTTTGACACTAGTCCTGATTTATGCTGCTCATCTGTTGTCACATTCCACTTCAGACACCATCTCTGTTCAGCAGTTTTGAAACGAGATTTTTCATTGCATTTGGCAGAAATGTTATAAAATTTTCCGATATGAAGGCTACTGTTATAAAAGAGGAATAACTTATAAATGGAAGCAGACTACCTTAATAATGACCTGAAAACTAAGCATGACATAAACCCACTGATAAACACCTGCTCCCTATTCCCAGCTGGCACACAGAGTCACGAGTTTTCTGGGTCTTCCTTCAGGAAGGATTGCAACACAGAAATTGACATTTCAATGTGGATAGAAGAGCTGGTACAGATGATCTAGCATTCAGGCTGCTTCACTGTATTTGGCTTTCCCTAAGTTTATATCAACACAAGAGATATTGGTTAGAAGTATCATACTTCCTCTTCTGATAGGCAGCACAGGCTGAGGGCAGTGTATCGTTTTGTGTTCAATGATTATATAAGCACAACTTCCAAGACATTGAAACAGAACACTTCAGTATATCAGACAGTGTTAGACCAGGGTTTTGTGGCCTTATAGGTTCTTTCAGAAACTTTATATGCATTTGTTATGTGGACTCTTAGAAATTGTCAAAATTAAAAAGAACCGTAATAGACTCTCCAGCCTGCAGAAAGAAAAGAATTTTTTATGGTTTCCTATTTGTCTTTGTGTAGAAGAAGTGTGTAGCAGAGGAGTCTGTGTGTGAATATGTGAGATCCATCACCTGGGGAAAAAAAAGTGACAGAAAATTAGGCTTTTATGTTTTAAAAATTGTTGACCCTGTGATTACCTTTCCCTGTTGCTTCATTTTTCATTGATCTTCCTGTTATAAAAATTTGACATCCATGAGTATCACAAAGATCCTAGCTTAATAAGTAGAATGACATGAAAATAAGTAATAATAATAACAGTAATAATAATTGGGTTTATACTTATTATTATATTTGTCCTTCTTAATCAGCAGAATATAGGCATTTCTGGGGAGATTGGGGAGCCTGCAGCTCATTACCTGCACCACTGAATGTGAATGACTGTGGCCAGTCAGTCATGAAAAGTACTAAAGCAAACCAAGAGAAAGATGCAGGCAACTGAAAAGTATCTTTTTCTTGTTCTGCTTTCCATCTCAGCATTCTTTCTGTTGATAACATCCCCTGCTGCTGACTGTTGTCTCTACATAGAGCACATGCTTTTGTTGTAGAAAATGGATGCAATGCCTCTTAGTACTTAACAAAGATGTGACATTAGCCAGCCCTTCACATTCTTGCCTCCAGCATTCTTCCCTTAATTCTGCACTGCCTTTGGTACTACAGATATGCATAGGAACGACTTGCACATAGGTTAGGAATGCTGTAAATACAGTCTGATACCCTCAAGTCAAAGAGTATATATTTTTTTTTAAAAAATCTAAAACAAATAAAAAAATCTATCTACTTTAAAATCTCTTTCAGACCATCACTTCAGTAAGGCAGCAGCTGCCCCCCACATTTTCCTAAAGGTTCTTTGGCTTATTTTTTGCATATTGCTCTACCTCTGCACATTCTTTTTGTTAGCCAGAAGTACTGCCTTCAGGTCCACACATTCATGGCATGTGTTTTCAAATAAGTATCCAGCATTTCAGAAATCCTAATTTCCCTTGCAAAAGTGCTTTCTCACAACTATGTATAATTATATAGTGTATTTAAATTAGTACACTGTATATTCTTCCAAAATATTTTCAGTTGAAAATGCTTTTGAAAAGTGAACATGAAAATAATGTTTAAGAGATTAAACCAGATAACATATTTATAAAAACCTAGTCTAAATAACATACTTTTTGAGAATAATAACCTAAACCCCAAAATTTTGTTCTAAATTAAAGTATAAGAGAATGTTTGAATATTATCTGTAAAAGGTTATATTGGAGTATTTTCCAGTAATGGATGGTGAGTTTAATTTACTGGGTATATCCATAATGAAGTTAATTGGTGGGCGGCTGAAACTGTAGAAATATTTAAAAGTTGAACAGTGAGATGAAAACAATAAAAACTTTTCAATATAGTTTGGACTAGTTTTATATGATGTTCAGGAGCTCAATTAGGACTCATTCAAATGAAGACTTTTGGTGGAAATAGCATAGGAAGTCAGACCAGAGAGTGACCAATATTTCTCTTGGTCTTAACATTTATAAAATGTATACTATACTAAATCATAATCAGATATCTACTTGATGGTGAAGGATGAGGAGAGTCTGAAAATGTATAAACATCAATAGCATGCCAAGTCCTATAGGACTTTTAGACCCTCTTTGACAGTTTTAGTTCTCGTTGTTTGTTTCAAAATATTGAGTATGGAATCTACCATCATTATCTTTCACAAGGCCCTCACCAGTTGGCAGTGAAAGTTAACAAAAGGAACTGCGTTTTAACAACACATAGATAGAGCTGTCTAAGGGATTCAGAGTTTTTACTTTGTGCTTCAGTGAACTTTCCTTATTAAACATTTATATAGGCAGACTGGAGTGTATGGTTTGGCTGAAGCTAAGCTTGAAGTATAGGTCTTTCTAGTGTAATTTACTAATATTAATATTAATAAACAGATAAAAAAATTAACCTGATGAAATAATTTTAAAACAAGAAAAGCTAGAAGAAATATATTTTCCCTTTGTGTAAAGAAATGTTGTTGAGTGCAACAATTACTGTCTGTATATAGATTGTTAAAAATTTCAACCTATCATCCATCTACAAAATAATGAGTCCTCTGGCTTTGGTCTAGGGCATTCTTTTTTAGTAAACTTAAATTTAAATATGAGTGTTTCTTTAAAATGAAGCATAATACCAAATTTTATTCTGGATCAGCTCTATAGTGCCTAGTACATTATTTGAGTTAGGAGGAACAATTTATTATAATACTTATTCAGCTGATGATAGGAGGACTATTTCAGTGTGGGGGGATCCCTAGTGGGGCGGAAAAGGACAGTGTGGCTGGATGATTCCTGTCCCAGTCACAAAAATGCTACAAGATCACAAGGCACGGATGTGTGTGAAGACTGCTGTCTTTTGCATGAGAAAGAGTGGACTGACCTGGCAGAGTTGTAGCAGGGATCATTGAGAGATAACCAAACTTTGTTTAACTGGCTTTAAAAAGAATTTGCATTTGCATCAAGAAGCATTATTACTTGGGCTTTTAGTTATAAATGGGATCTTCACTTTGTACATTGTAATTGCAGCTGGCTAGTGAAAGGTTAATATTTGTCCTAGTGAAACAAAACTCATTTAGAAAGGGTTGATGCATTTAATACTTTCAATAGTATAATGGCATCTAATATTTTAACAAACAAACAACACACTAAAATTTCATAACAATTATACATTCAGGAAAAGAAAAGTAGTTTCTCTTGATGTTCTGTGTGACATCAAGCTCTCATAATTGCACTAGTGACACCAGACTCCAATATAATAAATCACCTGGAAGGTCCTTTCTTAATAGTTTGTACATTTAGGACAGTTAAAATAGCCTTCCATAAGTTCAGTACTATTTGTTTG
This sequence comes from Heliangelus exortis, assembly GCF_036169615.1. Lineage (NCBI taxonomy): Eukaryota > Metazoa > Chordata > Aves > Apodiformes > Trochilidae > Heliangelus > Heliangelus exortis. The sequence continues at coordinate 12,884,111 of NC_092422.1, forward strand.
ACTTTATATATTCATAGGCTGGACTCTTTGATAATTCTGTGATTCCATGATAATGCAGAAGTGAATGAGTCCAAAGGTGCTTTTGGTTCTAAACTTGGAAGCTAAAAGAAGTAAATTACTTCCTGTCTTTTCTCCAAGGGCTGTAAAAAATCTAGTCCTCAAAAACACACAAACATGCTCCTTGTTTTACTTTTTTGTTTCTTTTGAAGTTGGTTGTAATTATTGGATAATTTCAAACCCATTCAAAACCATTAAAGACTGAAATTTACCTGTGATATGAAAATGTTTTATAGGCATATGTATTAATTAATATGTGTTTAATGGAAAATAAGCATTGTCTGAAACATTGAACAGAATATGCTTTTATAAGTGGGCTGAACAATAAAAAGTGGGATGAAAAATGTAAGAAATGAAGATTTTTGCAGTTAATATCGGACTGGAAGAGGATCGTTCAGTGGTTATTTTTTTTTAGCAGTTAGATATTATCCTTATTGTAACATGTTTTACATTGTCATTATTTCACAAAACCATATATTTCAGATATTTACACGTGTGTAAGATCAGAACTCAGAAAGATACAGTCGATGGTATTTTTTTATGTGAAAAGAATATTTGCTTATCTGCATTATTTTCTCATTTATATAGGGGTTCTCCTCCCCCTCCACTCTGCCCTGAAGAGGCTACATCTGGAAATCTTAGTTCAAGGACAGAGAACTGCTTGAAAGAGTCCAGTGCAGAGCAACTGAGATGGTTATGGGAGTGGAACATCTCCCTTATGAGGAAAGGCTGAGGGAGCTGGGTCTCTTCAGCTTGGAGAAGAGAATGAGGGGTGATCTCAGTAGTGTTTATAAAAACATAAAGGGAGAGAGCCAGGAGGATGGAGCCAGGCTCTTCTAAGTTATGCCCAATGATAGGACGAGGCAACTGACAAAAGCTTGGGCATAGGAGGTCTCATATAAAAACAACAAGAAATTTTTTTAATGTGAGGGTGACAGAGCACTGGAACAGGCTGCTCAGGCAGGTTGTGGAGTCTCCTCTGAAACCATTCAAAACCCACTGGGATGTATGCCTGTAAGACCTCCTATAGGTGACCCTGCTCTGGCAGAGGAGTTACACTTGATGATCTTTCGAGGTCCCTTCCAACCCCTAACTTTCTTAGACTCTGTGATTCTGTGATATATGCTGCTTTAATGAAATAACTTCAATAGCATGTTTCAAATGCCTTCAGCTTATCTTTATGGTGGGGAAAAAATTTTGGCCCTTGTTGGCTGCTTTTGGTCCTTGGTGGCCAGAGAATCATCTTTGCCCTGCAGAGAACCTTATCAGCGCATGAGCTTCTGAATGATACTAGTGTGAATCAGTCCCTCCAAAGCAGTGCAATAACCCAGAAGCATATTACATGAGCTGCAGGCACAAAGAGAAAATATTCTGTCTAGAAAGCTTTGAAGTGGTTCAGGTGTTCACAGAGTATGCATCAGTCCCACAGGATGGAAGTCTCTTCTGCAAAAGGAAAGTACAGTTTGGCTTAACACTAGGTTGACACTCACTGCCTGTGGATTCACTATCTTCTATCACCCTCTACAAAATCCTGTAAAAACTGGGTTTCTGTGTTAACATGTACAGTAGTTGTTTGAGATATGGTTATTTTAATCTTTAACTAGGTGTTTCAGAGGAATAAATGCCTTTAGAGATCCTCATTTTAGAATGAACAGAATAAAATATTTTTTAGACATTTTAATATTCAGATAAAGGTATGCACTGTCTGGGTGTATCTGTGAAAAGCAATCTAAGAACAAAACCAAGTAGGAAGTTCACCCTTGTAATATTCAGTAACAGTGTTTAAAATGCATATCAAGGGTATCTTGCTCAGATTTAGTTAATACTTTTCTAGAGTCTGATCCTTGATCTTCACAATAACAGATGAGCTTTCTAAAAACAAGCGTAGTTAACAAGTGGTATCTCAGTAGTGGATTTGGTACTCCCACTACCTCTTCCACTTCTGCAAATAGCAAATTTCTAACTGGAGCAGGACCTTTAACCAGGGACTTTAACAGCAAATACCTTCAGTTATGACTTCTAGAATCAGTCTCTCTTTTCTGCTTAGTAAATATTTACTCGAAAATTGAAAACAACAAGGACATTAATATGTATCTCCTACACCTTATGTGAGTGACACATATAGCTTAGCTGCTGGGTATTCTAGGATGATTTCCAGTCCTTGATTATATCAGTATTTAAAAAGTTATTTCAATAAAACATTTTTCCAAATTGGTATGTTCTTGAAATTTTTTTCACTTTGAAATATATTTTCTCATAGAACAATATTTTGAAAGAAAATAAACAAACAAAACCCAAAATCCAACAAAAACCAACAAAAAACCTCAAACAAAACAAAGCAAAACAGACCAACCAAACAAAAACCACCAACAAAAACCAAAACAAAAGCAAACCAAAAAAACCAAACAAAAACCAAAACAAACAAAAAAAAAGCAAAACCTTCTAGTGGAAAGCCGAGTAATTTGATAGAAAAGAAAAGCCTTTCTTCTATCTATTATATGCTTTCTTAGGAACATTCTCTGGAGAAAAGCTTATCTCATCTTTTTATGAATAGTTCCTTACATGACAACAGCCCTACATGCTACGACTCATAACCTTGGAGAGAATTTTTAGAGATTTATTTACTTCAAACTATTTATCTTTTCAAGCTTGAACCTTTAGTGACACAGCAAGTTCTTAACATTCTTTTTGCAGCATCTAAAACCAAACTAGTCCAGAGGAAATAAAAAACTAAATCTTGTGATCCACTGGGCTGTTACTCTACACAAATGTTGGAACTACTGACAGACACATAAGTCACTAAACTGCAAGAAACATGGATTGCTACAGATAGAACTGAAGACCCACAGCCTAAGTGCAGGATATAATCTCTGATTGCATTTGAGCAGTAAAAAACCCACACGTCTTTTCCCAGAGCTTTGGAAAATGAAACTAGAATAAACTGATGCTAGCTGTGTAAATATTTAAGTTATGCTGTCATTTTAGCAGGAGGCTTTTCCTATGCCCCATGAAATCTTAAAGAGCTATCCACTGGTTTTAGTGAGTTCAAAAGCTTGTTATTTCAGAGTAACTAATACCATCAAATAAATTCTGTTATAAATGATATGGCTTTCTATAGATTCCTTCCATGTCATCCTGCCCCTCAATTTTTTTCTGGGATGATTGTAGTCTCTAGAAGACTGCAGTATATGTGCCAAAATATGTGCAAAATTAGCACTTGGTTCTTCTAGAAGTCTGAGGCAAGTCAATATTGTCATGTGTGGTTCTTCTTTGGGATCCACCCATCTGATTAGAAATCCTTGATTATTCTTTGACCACTTTCTAGAATCATGAAGTGATTTGGCTTGAAAGGCTTGGACCTTTAAAGATCATCTATTTCCAGCTCCTCTGCCATGGAGTTTCACAGGCAGTGATTAAGTGGGGAGAAAGGAGGTATCAGGGTTAGAATCGAAGAGGTGAACAAAATTTTATTCTATAAGCTCAAAAGAAGTAAATTCCCAGAAACAGTAAAGGTCATTTGTGTTCTCAATCAACTCAGTAACCACATGGTGGCCATAATCACAACTGTCTCAATGTGACTGTACACATTACTTGGCGCAGTACTCTTTGCAAAGACAATTGCCTAAGAAAGTGATGGAAAATCCTACTACAAACATAGCAGAGTACATAACTAAGATATCTTTCTTTTCCTCCACAATGTCTATATTGAAGGATTTGTGTTGTCTTCTGAAGAGATAGAGCTGTTTTGAGACCTTTGAACATTTACATAGCCAATAGGTAAATTTCACAATTGTCACCATTGTTCTGTGTATTCAGATTTTAAATTTTTGCAAACTCTCCTAGAGAATGATTTTCACTGAAAGGTCAAGCAATGTTTTAAATGAGTAAGCACAGGAGAGTTGGTGATATTTATTTTTAGTCTGAACCATCTCTTTTTAGAGGTTAAAGTTGCAGCAGCAGCTGATATTTGCTTTTGTTTTGTTACTGAGTGCTCAGCAATAACGTAACAGGTAGTTCTGATTTAAAATAAAATAGACTTTTGGTCAAGTACTGTGCAATACATGTGCTCTTGTAGGGTTGTATTCCTGTTTAGAATTTATGTCACCAGTATTTTTTGTCAGGGTGCAATCTTGTCTGTATTATCTTCTGCTAATTATGCTAGTTACTTTGTACATTTTTTCCTGGTTTCTGTTGTTACCATTGATTACAAATGGAACCAGATAGATTTTAATCCTTATCACTAGAATCAGCAATATTCTCTGATTCTTTCAGTTTCTCTGGTTTCAGAATACTAGACTTTCTGATTCTCTTTGTACCTTCAGTATTCTTCTTTATGGTACTCCATTGCCAGTAAACATGAAGAGGGAATACAATCAACTCACCTGATTTTTCTTGTTAAGTCTATGTATCTCCCATAGCCTGAAATTTGAGTTTTTTCTCATGTTTATTTTCTCTCTTTTCCTGGTTTCAATGCTGTTTGGTGTCAATCATCTATATGGGGTGTTTATGGATAAAAGACGAAAGCAATAGTATTTAAGGTTCCACACTCTCTGCAGAGGAATTTCCTCCAAATTCATTGGCTTATAATGCTTAAAAATGTAAGAAACTATTCTGTTTTAAAAAGTTGAATCTTTGTACTTCACATCTTAAGGAGAGTCAAGAACAATTTTCTGTTTCAGAAAGTGCTCTTGATTTTTCCTTAGAAGGAACAGAAATTGCAAAAGTTTGTTCAACTTAAAACTCATTGAGCAGGTCATGAGATGGATAAGCCTCCTTGATTCTGCTGCCTACAATTTCAGCCCACAGTTTGTTCTCACTAACTTTCTGATTTCCAGAAGCTCACTGATAGAATACAAAGAATGGAGAATGGAGAAATCAAGCATCAGTTGCTCCCAAAAAACTGCTGAAAGAAACTGTCCTTTCCTGCTATCACTTGCTATAGTTTTCTGAATATCAATTTATTTTGTGCACTGGCAGCTAAAAGCAGAAGCATAGAAATATCTGATCCTGAGAGATCGCATAGAACAACAAGGATCAGAGCTATTGGAAACCTCCATTTGCCTTTGAGAGATCCTGTTGGTGCTAAATTGGATGAAAGGAGACAAGTTCAGCTTTGGGAACAATGAGAGAGCTGGATGTTCTAAAGAATTTTTAGAGCCATCTCTCTGTTCAACTTTACTCCTTCTGAAGGAGATTATAAAAATGTAAATTAATTAATAATAAAATGTTGATGTTTTTGTTGTTCATGCTCATGGAAGGCTGTAGGGAAATAATCCTTCAAACCTATCTGTGTTCAGCCATGTGGAGGGGTGTGAAATTAAGACAAAAGAGACAAAGCCAAAAATCTACTCTAATCTTTCTTGATGTGTCTTTATGGTATTCCCCTGTATGACAGAGGGGGTAGCAGCTCAAACACTGTTTAAGAATAAAATATTATAGTTGTAACTGTCAAAAACGTAAACTTGCTTCGGAGAAAAAAAAATAATTAAAGTATGCCTAGCAAGCCTCTGACACAAGCCTGACACAAGCCAACTTAGTAATTTAAAATATTACTTGGTCTTTGAGTTGAAACCTGTTTCTAAGAGAAAATTTCAAAATCTGAATGTACAGGGCAATGGTGACTCTTCTGAAATTTATCTATGGCCTCCATAAATGTTCCAAGGTTTTAATACAGAAATCTGAATCTGTTTAGAAGACATCAATTCTACATTACACACATGCAAGAAGAAACAAAGGTCTGCCAAAGTGTCAGAATGGTACTCTGGGTGACCAGTATGTGTTGAGATCTGTGAACTCCAGTCTGTACATGAAGTTGACTTTCTTAATTAATGAGATCCACAAATCCAGCCTGCTTTGGAGACAGAGATGGACATTGACATAAATATTTTTGGTATTTTATTGAAAACTTGAATTTCCCCTGTGCTTCATTAGTAGATTTTATAGCCTTTCCCCCTCAAGCTATATTCCATCAAAAAGAAGCAGAAATATTTTGGCTCTGGAAGCCATATGCCTCAAAGTGTATCCCAAAATATACCCTTCCTGTTGGTGGCTGATAGATCTTGCCTGGCTTAGTACTACATTGGCTGAAACCTCCCAGAAGAACAGTTCTACCTACTTCATTTTTTCAAAGTAAGGCAAATTTCAGGTAAGCTAAGATGTTTTTCTCCATTATGATTGACATTCATTGTCATTTAGTAATGCAGAACCATAGGTGGGAATAATAAATCCCACAGAATGCAAATTCCTTGAAATGACAAGGCTTATTGATTTAATATCTTTTCTTTATATACAGGGCTTTGAAATGAAAACTATAACCTCAGGATTAAAAAAAAAAATTACACTAACTGTGTTTACAGTAAAGTTGTATATACCAACTAGATGACTTTGAATAAATCTTTCTGTTCCATGCTATTCATACTTAAAAATTTTCTTATATGACAGCATTAAATTACTGAAGCAGAAAGAACCATTGTTAATTCTCCTGGAAAGATACCTATATTTTAGACAGCCTTCACTGAATCAAAAGTCTTCCTTACTTAAAAATTCCTGCTGTTTTCCATGTCTATGAAATAACTACTTTTTGAAATGGATCAACCATGAAGCCAAAACAATTCAAAACATGGCAAGGCTTTTCTTATTGTAGCCCATGTGTACTCTCCCAAGTGCCTAGCAAACTAATTCTACTTTGAAATAGAATAGATTTTTTTCTGATTACCTTAGAAAAATCCTTTGTGGTGACTTCTAGAATTGATTGTGCTGACCTTGCTGTATTTTCTGTTTTCATTGCTTACTTGTTTGATGTACACAGAGGGACTAAGTTTGTCTGTCATGGTGTTTCAGTGTCGATTCCAACTTTAATTGCACTACATCCATTACAGTGCCAATGTTTGCAGATGATTTGCTTTCTTCATCGATGTCTCAAAAACATTTATGCATTTTCTTAGAATATTGTGTGCAAATTTATAATACTTTTGCTTGCTGGTATAATTTTCTCTTTAGACATGTTGCTGCTGTTAGATTTCTAGCTTTAGAAATACTGTATCATGTTGGGTTTCTTGTTTTTTGTGGTTGAGTCACCAACCATTAAATAGATGCACATTGGGACATAGTTTAGTGGTGGACTTGGCAGTGTTAGGTTAACAGTTGAACTCAATGATCTTAAAGGTCTTTTCCAAAAAAACACTTCTGTGATTCTATAAAATCTTCACCTCCTTATCAGTCTGTAGACATCCATGCAACTTTAAAAAATTGTAAGTGCTGAAGAAGTGTTATTTGTCTAGAGCACAAAAATGAGCTTCATTCTGTGTGTGTTAATAGTTGTTTACTCTGACAATGCATTCAGTGATTAATTCAAAGGATTCCCAAGGGAAGACTAAGCCACATAAAAGTGTCAAAGATGCAAACCAGGGTGCAGAGGGCACTGTGAAATATTTAGCAGACTAAAGAAAACCACAGATAACTAGAGAGGGACTTAAAGTAGGAAAGAATACACTAGCTGCCTCTAAAATAAAGAAATGCTTGTAACCAGGAGACATATTTCAAAGGAGATGAAAGACTGTCTTCTTCCACTGCACACATAGACACACATAATTTTGATAATATGTAAGAATGAGTATCATAGGGCACAGAAAAACTTCGATTATCCCAGCTAAGCTTCAATTAACTTTGAAGCCTAGAGATAGCTGTACTTTAGCTGTGAATCATAAATGTCTCTATGCTAATCAAAAGCTCATCCACAAATTTCTGTCAAATTAAAATTGATCCTTTTCAAAATCTAAATGTCAATTGACAAACTTTTAATGGATTAATTTACTATTTTAATTAAGAAATATTAGAATTTCTTGCTCTTGTACTTTTTGCATCCTGCATTACTGACAAGCCAGTTAAATATAAACACATCACCAAGAAAATCAGCACGTATTTTCTTTTCCACACTGATTATGGTGATTTTTACTGCTTCAGTTTTCATGGTGGTATTAATAATTTAATCGTTCAATACTAAAAGTATTAGTTACAAATTTCTCCTTTGCTGTGGATCGATCTATTATTGTCCACTGATATGCAGATTGCTGTAGGAAGGAAGGCTATACATGAGGATTTCTATCTATCTAATTAATTGATCTGTGCTGAAACAGTTGAGCTTTCATACTTGTTTCTCTCTTCATATTCAGAATTGACAGCTCACTCTGATGATCATCAGCCAAAGGGAAAATAAGTTGAGACTTCAATTAAAACCATGAAGAGTAGGCTACTCCATGCATCTCATTAGTAACAATCCATACTTTCTTGGTGGACAATACATGTAGTCTGTGAGCTAAAAAACATTGTATGAAAGATTCTTGAAGTAGGACAAAGAAGTATCTAAACACCGACAAACAAAACCCAGTTAGGAGTCTTAAGGCACTTCTTTGTGTATTACTTTATTATTTTTGTTGCTGTAACTTTAAGTACTAAAAGTATTCTATTTTATATTATATTTTGCTTGATCTGGTGGTTATTATATGTTGGATGCAAAGTGGGTATAACAGCATATACTGATTCATCTATTTGCTGCATTGTGAGTATGAAGTGGTAGTAGGGTGAAAAACAGATTGTTTCTTCGGTAAGCAGGGAAACAATTACTAACTCAACAAAAGCATCTCTGTATTATTGAAAATAATTCCTCATAAAAATTCATGGCATTCAAATTAACTTGAACAGTATAATATTCCAAAGATGCTGATTCATTTGTTAATAGCTATTGGAAATATTCTTTCTTATCTTTCAATCAGTGCTTTAAGTATTGAAAGCATTTTCCCTTAGTTAGTTTAAAGGAAAACAATATATATCCCTTTCTTTTTCTTTTTTTTTTTTTTTCTCTTTTTTTTTTCTCTGTATCTTTTCACACTATTCTGTATTCCCAAATTGGCTGCATTATATGAGCAAGTTTCCAAAAGTAAAGCAATTCTAGAAAGTGAAAGGCTATTTTGGAATTGCTTGAGTTTCTCCCTTTCCCATGCTATCAAATCTGTGGAGAAAAATGCTGATGAAGACAACCAGCATATTTTCCTTTAGAAATTCCCGCTTCTAAATCATCCCCCACTGGTGCTTTAGAAAGCAGTTGAAATCTCTTAATCTTCACACCTCCATAGAACAACTGGACATTTTGAGTAGAAGTCACAAATCAAGCTTGACAGATATATTATGAGAGGACTGAGACAATGTACATATGAGCAAGCTGAAATGTTGGCATCTCAGCTACTCTCCATAACTGCTTTTTAAAGTCTGTGTCAAAAGCAGCCATTTACTGAGCATCTCCCTCTCATCACGTCACATTTGTCTTCCTCTTCTCTGCCTCTGAAGTGAACCCAGCCTCACTAACTCATGTGCAGACATTCATATGCCAAATGAGGTTCCAGAAGAAAGTTTGTCTTTTTTATTTGGTTTTGGGTTAGTTTTGTTTTGGGTTTTTTTGCTTTTTCTTTTTCCCTGATTGTCTATTGTTTCATTGCCTGCAGATTTTTGTAATCATTAGGATAAAATATCATCTCTAAAATTAGATTTCATGACACATAAACTAACTGACAGACAGTGGGAAATGTGTAGAGGAACATCAGAAGTGTTAACCAGTTCTCGAGAAAATCTGCTAGCTTTCACTTTTTTCTTTATTTTGTTCTGTTTGGGTTGCTGGGGGCTTTTTTGTTTGTTTTGCTTAGGTTTTTTCAGTTAATCTAATTTCATAAGGAAAACATATTTTATTAACATTTTGCCATATGACAGCAGTAATCCTAGTTCTCATAAGTAGGTGCCCTGAATGGACACCTTATCAACAGTTTCATACAATTTTTGCATCTCTCTCTGTGGTTATTGCCTAGCTGTATGTTCTTAAGAAATCTAAAAAGAAACTTTTGTGGATGTGTATGTACAGAAGACAGAAAGTATACTTCTGTTTAAGAAATAGAGGATCAACAGTGATACAGTTTACAGAATGAAGACAAACATATTTTCATATAGAAGACTGAACACTTCCTCTGAAACAATGTAATTAAAAGTTATGGTGAGAAAAATATGCTGGCATTCTCAGTGACATTTGATTAAACAAATTAACTAGCAAAATATACAAATGAAGGTCACATTTGCAAGTATTATAAGATAGACTACATTTTAATTAGATAGTCGAGAAATTTCAGTGACATAGTAACTGACCAGGAGTCACAAAAAAGAAAAAAAAAAGAAAAAAAAAAAAAAAAGAATTGAGGAAAACATAAGCTCCATAGATTTCAAATATTACAGACAATTTTCAAAGAAGTTGGAGATGGATTTAGTGAATTTGCCTTGTCATCTTTCTCTATGTGAAGAAAGATTGTATTTTGGTCAAATTGCATGGTACCATTGTTAGAGCTATATTGATATAGGTTGCGCCTTTTGAGGTGAATCTGTCAGGTTAACAATAACAGGATAGTACTTGTGATTTATGTTTGTATTTATGGACTGTATGAACAGTACAGAGGGATCCTGTATAAGTATATACCATTGTGTGGGAAAAGATCCCCTTGAAATTCATGTTGTTTCTTTTTTCTAAAAAAAGAAAAAAATGTAATCAGTGAAAGACCATTTCTCTATTGTATGTGGTGCTGTTTCTCCTGGTTGTGTAGAAGCTAACCAAAGAAAAAGCATGTACTGTAAATAATAAAAGATACATCAATAATTTCATGAGTTGACACATCCATTAAAAAATTAAAACTAATTAAAATCATAGGTTGCTGTTGGAAATCACATTTAAGAAAGTGTGCACTTACAATAAAGGAACATAGTCTATCTTAAAACTCTCATACTTTTTTTAAGGTTACTATAAAACCGGTAGTTCTAGTGAAAAGACCTATGAAGGCTAATCCAAAGCACAGAATTTATTGTCTGTTTCCTGGTTGTTAGGATCCTTTACATTTGGACCTATGAATTCCTTATCCATATTTACTTGCAGCTGAAAAACCTTTGGATGTTTCACCACAAGCACTAAAGTTATGTCTAAGAAAAAGGTTAGGAAAATATAACTGCATTGGGAAACCTCAAGTGTAGCATATCTTTGAGAGATACCCATAAGTCTCTGAAGGAATTTCTCAAGGATTTTAAGGGTAGACTAGTAAAGATAAAAAATACATTAGAGAGCAACATCTACTCTCCAGCAGTTTAACTATTTACTTAAATAATGGAAAACAAATTTATTCTCCCAAATCTCAGAAGTCTACTCCAAACCAAATTAAGCAAATAATTTTATTGTAAAGAGTACTTCAATAAAAATATATTTTAATTAAGTCACTGCAGCATTTCAGAAGTCTAAATCTCTGGAGCCAAATGTTTGGATTAGGAAGTGGATTTTGTTTTCAGGTAAGCATGATTTCTGCTCTAGTTGTCAGTACTGATCACACTCTACAAACTTCAGTAAACAAAACAAGAAATATTTGTTTATGCATAATTTATTAACCATTTCCAGTTATGTCTTACAAGAGAAGCTTTACTTGGGCACAACATCCCCATGAACATGACAAAGCAACCAGAGTCAGGGTGAAGTTTTACATTGATCACTAATTCCAACAAAACAAAAAAATTATACCATGAAAAGTAAGAAACTATCTTGCACAATACTACCATTACTGCAGGACCTTTTCACCATATAGAGTGCCTTTTGTATCCTTCCCATCTCTTCCTTGCCATGGTACTTTTGATCCATGCCATCAGAGATCATGTTGATTCTTCTGTTCTTTCAAGCCTTCAATTTACCACTGCAGACTGAGTGTTCTACATTCAACAGGATAACGAAAATTTTAAAACATCTTTTATTTTTAAGTGGGAAAAGACTTAAAATCCTCTTGACTTCATGAGGCAATACAGAATGAGTTCACTTCACCAAGCTGCCTGCCTGTACTATTCCAGGAAAAAAAAAAGTTGTCAAAAATAATTCAGCATTGTTGAATACTATTACAGCAGCAGCTTATTGCATTATGTATGCAAAAAACAGGACAGTTACTGTCTAAAACTGAAAAATATTACATTAGCAAAAACTGCACTTTGATTCAAACCTTTAAGGAATTCAGTTTTTCTTTTCTTGCAACATTACAAATTTGCAAAACTTAGACATCTTGGCGTGAGTCTCACTGTTATACTTTCTCTAGCTGCACTTACTGCTTAGCCCTCCACATTTGTCTGGCTCCTGCACCTCCCCAAACCTTCTTCCCCTCCAGATGCATTCCTTTCCATGGAAGCTGTTCCAGGCACTCAACCTATTGACATAAATTCTGATGCCAATATAATTAGGTCAGGAGTACTTGTAAGCTCAGGCTGACTGGGAACTGTTTTATGCTTTGATTTGTAAGCTGGCATGCCCTTACAATTAAAAAGTATTTCACAGCACAGTTTTGAAAGGATTAATGATTATCTTGATCTTGCACGTGTGCATAATCTGTGATTTGAACTGGTGGTAAATTAATTGGGTGTACTGGAGGATGCAATTTTTTATGTGTTTGTTTATAACTTTATATATATATACTACTTTTTGTTTCTCTTGTGTGGTTAGGCAGCAGTGAGAAAGGTAGCTAATCTGTTTTAGCAGGTTTGCTGGGTGATAGATCTGGCAGAACCTCATAGGAGGATGTTCCTCTCCTGTGAGCAAGATCATATGAGAGAATTTATGGAAGCAGGTGAAGTAGAGTATGACACACAGTAGGGAGGAGAGATAAATGGCAGACTAGATAGAGCTGTAGGGATGTGACTATATTTTATTCTCATTGTGTCATTGAAGTGAAAAATTTAATATGGAAGACAAAAAGAATAATTATTAAATAGTATGTTTATGTAGAAACATGCAAAGTTCATCCACTTTCCAAGCTGAAAATAAAAGGTAATAAGAACATAGGAGTTACATAAATTGTCTACTAAGAATCTTATTATCAGTGTTAGTATTTAATTTGTCATGACTGATATATATTTCTTTGCAAAGAAATCAAGATATATCGCAGACTCTCTGACTTGCAAGGTAACCTTTTCTTTCTGCCCATTGGCTTCCCCAGTGAAATAAAGTAAGATTCATTTTCTGAATCTTCTCAAGATTAAACAGTGGGTATACTCAGGAAAATAATTTAAGGTATTATTTTCTGTTGTCAACAAATTGACTATATAGTTCAAATTATCTTCAGACATTACAGTTTTATTACTGATACATGTATGGCACACAGTGCATTTAACAGTCTAATATAATATTTCAGTCACACAAAGTTTGTATCATTTGCGGAAAAAGTACTGACAAAGTTTTCCCAAATTCATGTCCTTTGCCATAGGGCAAATAGCACAGAGCTAAAATACTGTTCTGAAAATAGAAAAGTGCCTGTATCTGCAGAAAATACCCAAGGAACAGTAAGTGCATTCATTATAGATGTGATTGCAATCATGTTTCCTTTGGAAATCTTATTAAGGATTATTATGCTGTGCTGTAAAGTTTGGACCAAAGGCAGGCCTGCATTTTTTTTATTATAAGAGAAAGTTTCTTCCAGAGTGTATTTTTACTATGTCTGTGTGCATACTGGAAGCATGTCTCCATGTCTTCCCAAAAGAAGCATACCATGCTGTTTCTTTCCACCTTTTTTTTTATTTTTTTTAAACCTGTACAAATGGATTCAGGTCATGTACCTTTGTCAGAATATAATAGGTTACATATGCCTAATGATATTGAGATCATTTTTTTCACACTGACGTAGAAGCAGAAGGATAAATGTGTATTTAAAAGACAAAAAGCTGTTGTCTTTTCAAAGCAAGAGGTTTTAAGAGGTTTTTGCATGGTGCCTTGCATCCTTGTTACCAGATAAAATCTGGCCACATCTCAGATACATGTGAGAAAAACAGGACTGCATCCCAATCTACCCATTTTCAGATTTTCTGCAGCATTTCCAAAGAGACTGTCAGCAACCTTGGAGAGATCAGAGGATCTGTGAGGATCTGAGGAGCTCCACAGTACCCAGCTAATTAGCTCTCCATACACCAGGACTGTTATCTTCACCAGTAAACATTTCCATCCTCTGATGTAGACTGTGTTAGAGAGTCTTATCCTTTTACTGAGGGGATGCCTTTCTTCTCTGCTCATGAGGAGCATCTTCATTCTGCATTAAGCATTTAAGTTTAAACATGGACATTTCTCCTGAAGCTTGTTTATTAGAAATAATTTATACTTTTAAGGCAAAAAATATTTTTGTTCAAAGATTAATTAGCATTGGTGAGACCAAAATAAGTCAAAGATAAAAAAAATTTCTTCAAGAAACGTCAGTGACCTTGAGATTCTTATCTCAAAGTAATCAGAATGGAAGTCAGGTGTTTTAATTGGAATATATTTTTAATATGAAATTGTAAGTATTTGTTTCAATATCCCCATAGAATTAGAAAGATTTTACTTTACTTTCCTTCTACAGGAAGATTTTACTTTAAAAGAACTAAAATACATCTCTATTGCAAAATGTTGAAGGAATGTATTGAAAGACAATCAAAGGTGTTTTGTTTTTTCTTTGTGAAAACAAACTTGTTTGAATGACAATGTTTCAAGAGGCCCTGTAAGATATATTTTCATGCTAAATATGAATTTATCACGATCATGTTCTGGTTCCCATCTCGCTGTGAGACAGAAAAGATAATTTTATAAATATGATACACAAAACAATATGATGCACATTATAAAAGAGATGTTTTTTGATACCAGTTGAAAAACAATTTAGTTCTTATTTGTATCATTCCTTTATGATTGCAAAGCTTGTATTTAAATCCAAATTTAGATGGCATTGAGTCCTCTTTCTATTTAGATTGTGCATAGCTTAAAATACTAATTTAAAAATACTTTTGATAAGTTTCAGCTTCCTCGAAAAGGTAGAAGAGATATATTTTTTACACCTGATCAGACACAATAAATGCTGAGCTGTAATGACATTTTCTTACATCTGAAAGACTCTTAAGTCTTTACTGTCAAAATCTTCATAAAGCAAATTCACGTTTCTCTGATTTAAAATTATTTAAAATATTACATTGAGCAAAATTATGTTTATGCTTAGAATATTTTTCAAAAAGTTCTTCAGCAAGGCCATGATTTGATATTTTAAAGATATTGTATTCCTATTGAGTGTATAGCTATTCAAAGCTTTTGAACACATTTTTTAACTTCTTCATGTTATGAAATGTTAAGTATGTCCAATTTATAAATATTTATTATCAGTGGAGATGACAGAACAATGACTTTGTTTCTGCCAGCCACTTTCACTGTTCCCCCCAAAATTCATTCATAGGCACTTGATATGAAGAGTCCTTTTGCTCATCTATGTGAATGTATTTTAAATGTACTTTTCACTTTCTGAAGACTGTTAATATATTTATTTCTCTTACATTTGGCCTAGCACAGGGACCAAAAATCTATTTGTAAGCACTGAAATCTTAAATAAAGGAAGAAAAGGAAAAAAGGGAAGTTGCAGAGACAGAAAAGGAGGTGCCTTTAGCATGTGTGTGTTTTTGGGAGAGATATTTGTGCATATGTGGGCTCTTGGGCTTTATATATCCTACTTGGTTTGCAGAGTAGAGGTGAAATGAGGAACACTGCAGCAAGTGTTTCTGCACTCCATAGACAAAGTAATATAAGGCTGTGAGGAAGAGAGTGTCTTGGCAGACACTTTTCTACCACTGACTTAAGATCATAGAAACAGAATGAAATAACCACACAATTTTTATTTTGCATTGAAACTGCAGAGGAATTTTCTGCCTTATAACACTATGATGCTGCCTTGTTTTGTCTAGAAGTTGAGTCCTATGCTGAATCCAGGGCAACTCTCACACTTCTTTTTACTTCTTTCAACTACATAATCAAATATTCTTTTGAAAAATCTTTTTTTTTTCTTTATTTGGTGTTCACTTCTGTTTTGTTTTTTTTGTTTGCTTGGTTGTTTTTTTTTTTCAGAATATTCAGAGGCTGTTCCTGGTCTCCCTACTTCATATGCTGCTATCCTAAGAATCAAATCTGGTAGTTCATCATTGGCCTCATATAGTTCAAAGAACAGACCACGGTTAAGCAGTCCTTCATTAGGAAGTGTCTATTCCCCAGGCTGGAGAGGAGCTGCACAACAGTATCACTCCCCAACAAACCCTTACCACTTTTCAGAGGCCTTCAAACATGATGGTAAGTCCAGTTTCCCTCTCTGGATCTTTCAAATGTTTTTTTCAAAAGCAGATAGGTTTTTTTCACCTTACGCCCGTGTTTCTCAGATGTAATTCTGATTTTTTAAAAATATCACAAAGTAGAATCAGGCCTCTTTCTCTCTCAGTTCTTCAGTGGATCCCAAAAGTCACCCATTAAAAAATTCTTTCTTAAAGATTCTTACGAAGAATAGTTTTATACATGTTGTGCTACAGGAAAATAGAAATGTAGTGCTTTGAAATTCCCCTACAGCATAATTTCACCTTCTCAATTAAGATCTGTGTATTCAAAAAAACAAATAAATTCATTGTCAGTCACTCATTTTTTCTCTTTGGATTTTTCCTATTTTTTTGTCATGAATGACATTAGTGTAAACTAAATATTAGTAGTAAATATTGTAAAACTATTTTTCTCTAAATTACCTGCTCTGTATAGTCAACACTTTCACACATGCATATATGGATAGACACACCTGTGATATATGGTGTCATTTACCTTTACATGTGATAATTTATAGTGACAGTCTGCATTTTCTCATATAGGGAAAGTTACAAGCAGCCTGTGCCACTGACTGTTCATGAGTGATCACTTGTACAAGTGAGAAGGCATAAATAAGAGCAGGGAAACAAATTTTATGTTCTTTAGACTGAGATTTTGCATGTTTCAAACATGTAATATATGGCAGATCCTCAGAAGCCAGGTTTGCCATAAGGAAAAAAAAAAACTTCTCTGTCTTAAGTACACAGGTGCTCAAGTGGCTTCTCAACTGATTCCTCAGCAGATATGCTCAGAGCCCTGACATGCCTTCTAATAAAAAAAACCCTTATACTGACTTTATGCCATTAAATTTGATCAGTTCAGCATGTGTTTCCTTAATACCTCAAATTAAGCTGAATTTAAACTACACAGAATTAGCATAAATATGCAATTAAAGGAATACAGTTCTTTTCAATCTATGTATCAAAGTTGTGACTAAAAAATGTGCATAGAAATTATGAATCCTTTTTAAATACACTTAAAGGATTATAAAACTGCAAGTTCTCATACTGTCCCAAAAATATTTGGAAATGCTGCAGAGAAGATAATTGAACATAGCCTTGAATAAAAACTCTTTTTATCCTTCCATCTTTGGTTTGATATCTTTTAAAGAAAATAAAGAACAGGATCTAGCTCATAAATGAAAATGTAGAATCAGTGAGCCTCAAGGTATGCAAGATCTGAATCTAAATTTTGTTGAATGAAAATAACTGATTCCACACCATCTGCTAGAGTCAACATTTACCAGTTTGAATTGAAGAAACAAACTACTGTATTTTTTTTTTTGTTGACAAAATATATTGATTAATGTGGCATGTAGTTTGGATAGTATGAATTAAGTTTTAAAAAGATAAATTTCTTTCAGGCCACAGATTAGAGAAAACATTTCAAACAAGAAGAAAATCTTGTCCTACCCTGCCTAATAAGCAAATAAACATATCTGCTTCAGAAAATATAAATCTGAAAATATGAGAAAATAACTTTATGTCATTTGCAGTGCAAACTCAGTCATGTATATACTGGGCACTTACAGCATGAAGCATACTAAAAACAATATACATACCCCGGGGCATATTTATCCGCCTGAACTTACATTTCTAAAGAAAAGTCTCTTCAGAGTTGCTTGACTTTTAAGTTGACTGAAAATTAGTTTTACACATATTTTATAAATGCAGGTATGTATAAATACACATACATTTATACATATATACGTGTGTGTGTGTTTCTGCTTGTAATTATGCAAAGTAATTATTGCAAATTGCAGCCATCTTCATTAATGTAAGAAGCTGTTACACAGATTTGATAATTGGAGCTATTTTGCTGTAATAAATTAGTGGGCTTTTTATTTTTCATTATGATAAAGGAAATTTTTATTTTGAAAGACTATAGGGATATTAAAATGGATAGTTATTCTTTATTTCTTAGTTGTTAAGTAAAAGGTTGAATTATAGAACCTACTTGTAAAATCAGTATTATCATCAAAGTTAATAGACTTCTGCATTTTTTAAGCAGAAAAAAAAGAGGGTTTCTAGCTTCTAGTTGAAGAAAGAAATAATTTTTCTTTGAAAGCAGGGTGATTATCTATACACCTTAAATATTTTTTAATATACTCACCAGGTTAAGCTGTTTGTTTCCATGGTAACAAATGTTAATCAAAGAATCTATTAGAATCATTACTTCCAGTACATACCAGCAACAACTGAAAACAAACCAGGAAAAAAAAAAAGTTTCAAAAGCCAAATTGATAATGAGTAGCACTAAAACCTGATTCAACTTTAGCAAAAAGTGTCTTTTACTTAGTAAGACTAATTTGAAATTAAATGCCTTTTAATAAATGTTAATGACATTCATATTTCAGTTACATATCTGGCCTTATCAGCAAGTCCTGAAACTTTTTTAATGTATCCTGAACACAATACCCAGGACTGACAGGTCACTGGGATGTAGTTTGGGCCATGATATGTCAAGTGAGCACCTTTCTTAGTAGGGTCTGTATGCATTCCAATGTGTACCTTAAGTTGTAAGATCTGTTAGGGACTCCTCCTTTTAGGCTGCTTCAGATGTTCTATCATTTTACGGTATCTTATAGCTTTTCTTTAGAGAATTCTTCCATTTCTGCATGGATTCAACAGGCCTTTGAAAAGTGTGTGTGTGTGTAAAGTATAGAGAAATGAGAACATTGTTTTCCCAGTCTCTTAAAAACTTTTAGTTTTGAAATTTGGCCAAGCTACTCTGCTTTCAAAGGAGAATTGCCATCACCCATTTTCCAATTGCCATTTAGACAAATTTTGCCAGTGTGTCAGAAGAACAGCTGAAAAATAAATGGCTTTTCTGAAGCTCTCTGCAGTCTATTTTCAGAGGCATTAGCTAAGCCATCCACCAGCATCACCTGCAGTATAAAAGTGCTAATGGGACACAACCAAGTGAAATGTAAAAACCTGAATGGATGCCTTCTTCCCCCATATTCACCAAACTCCTGAACACATCTCTTCAATACATTGTTTGCTTGGTAAAAAATGCCAGAGTGAAAAGATCTGTGTTTTCTCTCATTAGTATCTCAGACTGAGAAGATGGCACCAAGAAAACTATTTATGCCTGGCACAGAGCTTGAACACTGTACCATTGCATAGTTACTTAGTTTAAAAACGGCAACCTAAAATTTATAAAGGGGCCACAATATAGGTGTTTACACTGCTTGGTTACAATGCATACCTGTACTCCCAAAACATATGTTCCACTCTACAATAAATCAATGGTCCCATAGCTCTTAGATAAGCCACATAAAACTGGTTGGTTTTACTACAAGCCTGTGTGAGAACAGAAATATTTCCCTTGAGAAATTAGAATACTAAATTCAAAATACACATGTGCTGAATGTGTAAGTTAAATATTATTCTCTTTTCCTGTTCCTGCTTAAGTTAGAAAGGAAACATAAGGTGTGGAGTTCAAATCCTCCTATGCAGAGGCAGGACCGTCCTGTTTAAGAGCATAGGTCTTTGTTAAAATATGGGTGCAAACCAACCTGATGCTCTTCAATGTCACTTCAGGTGCTTCAAGGAGCCTCGCCTGTCCTGTAGCTGCTACACCAGGACAAGGCAGGGCTGGTGTGAACATGGCACCATGGTGGTCTGCTCTCCCTGAAGGTGTCAGACACACCATCACCTCTCAACTGGCAACTGGGTATTTATCTATTAGGAAATGTACGTGTTTTACATATTAATTCAAGCACTTGAAGTTAGGTCTCCAGGACACTTCAGACACCCTGGGGTGGCTGGCCTGATCACAAGAGGCTACATCAGAAACTTCCCAGTGCATCCTGTGTCATTCATGGAGGCTCTATGTCTGGAGGGTGTGGGGGCTGAGGAAGGAACTTGAGTCCAGAAAAAGGTGGTGGGGTTGGAGGAAGGGACTGCTTTAATTTTTATCAGCATTTCTCACTACCATATCTATTTTAGCTGGAAATAAATTTTCCC
The DNA here is from genome assembly GCF_036169615.1 of Heliangelus exortis. Lineage (NCBI taxonomy): Eukaryota > Metazoa > Chordata > Aves > Apodiformes > Trochilidae > Heliangelus > Heliangelus exortis. Next base: position 12,904,370 of record NC_092422.1, read on the forward strand.
AAGCTGAGCCTGTTTTGCCCATCCCTTGTCTTTATCTCAGCCCAGAAGATTTTTCACCCTATTTTCTGCCCTGGGCGACCAAGTTAGAAGCTTGTGAGTGCCAGAAAGCTGGCCACGGTCAACCTGGCCCAGTCTGTAATGTAATGCAATAAGGCTGTTTTGAATGTAGGTGTTGTAGGAATGGGGGGCAGTGGTGGTCATTTTAGCTTAAGAACACTTCTGCTCTATGTTTCTCAGATGGTTAGTGTTTCTAATCCTGTAAAAATTTCAACAAGTAAATAAGCCTTTTTGCTTCTGTATAATATCTGTAAAGCGGCTCAAGGGGATTTTATAATCAGGCAATCATCCATGTCTACACTCATCTAAAAATCTAACCTTCACCTTTGTTACTCATGAGACTACTGTAAGGTTTCACAGAACTTACTGCTACAACTGCTCATGATCAAACTGTCGTAAGATCCAGACATTAATTTTTCAAGGAAGAGTCTCATCAAAAAGAGCAAACTGATGCAGCTGATTAGAGTTGGGACTACTAACCAGAGTTTATTAATCCTCATGTCAGCTTTCTTGAGTGTAATTGAACAGTCCCCCAGTCTACTTCATAAAGGACAAATGAACAGTCTCTGTAAATAATAACTAATGTGCAATTGTGTTGTATACTGAAAAAATTGTATCTAGGTTTTTGATGGTATCTAAATACGTGTTTAATAAGTGACACAACACTCTTCAAAGAGAAATTAAGAAACTCTCAGTTATAATCAGGTGAAATTCACATGGCCATCCACAGGGAATCCTCACGCAGAATGACATCAGACTCCTAAAAATGACTTGCAGTTGTTGATGTAGATTGGAATTCCTGAATCAAGTAATGCTCCAAGATTGGCAGTGACAGCAGTCTGCTTTTCAGTTCTTGTACTTCATTACCACCGACCTCAGATCTCCAGTCCCTAAAAGCAGTGTAAATAAGAAACACCAGTTTTTAAAATAATATTATAAAATTATTTTTAAATAATAAAATTAAATATTTTCATCTCAGTGTGTTCCTTCATTGCTTTTGAAAAACAGAGAGGAGGCACAGAACACAAAATTTTTTGTTTCAAGTTTGTCACTTGAATTTAAATGAAGATGGTATCATTAGGTGACCTGATGTGTTTTCTTGCCTATCACACTCCATGGCATTTTATTTAATTGCCCCTTTATTAGGTCTAAAACTTCATACTCATATAGTCTTGCCTTTTCAGCAAGTCCTTTGGTCTTTTCAGAATAGACCCACTTCAATTATTCTGTTGCTATCCAGATGATCTAAGAATAAATTCAGACAATTTACCTTCAAACTGATGAACCTCCCATCAGCCTTACGTTACTTCTGAGTCTCTGAATAATCTCTGCCAGTCCTCCACATTGCATCTGAAATGCAGAGAAGAAGCTAACTACAACTTTCATTATTTAGGAACAGGAATTGAATTCACTGAATTGTCTCTGTTACTTTTTTTTTTTTTTTTTTTTTACTTACCTACATATATTAATCTTTTAGGAGCATGACTTGCATGGACAGAACTTTCTCCGTTACCTTTATCTTCAGTCAGAAGTAAAGCCTGTTCTTCTCATTCCACATAGCACAAGTATCCACCTGGCCAGGGCAATTCAGAACGCCAGCCTCCACCTAAAGAGTTGAGGTTATTTTTCCAAAATGAAAGTGTAACACAGTATTTCAGTGAGAGAACTCTGATTATTAATGCCTATTTTTTTAGTATTTTCCCTTATGAAATGTAAGAAGCAGGTAGCCAACTTAATAGAATTCTCATCTTAAAAAAATTTTTGCCAGCTGCTTCCATTGCCCTTTTGATAACCTCAGCTGAGGTAATTTTAACATCAACACTACACACACATATCAGAAATCAGTGAATATAGTTGGGGTTTTTTGTTTGTTTGTTTTTAAATAATGCAGATATCTGCCCCAGAAAATTTTCTACTAGTGCACTCAACTGAAGTAATGTACCTAAGTGTGGAAGTACTGTAAATATGCAGAACACAATCCATACAGTCCTAGAAAAGGAACTAAAAAACTTGAAAATTATGCAAAGTAGAAACTACTGATTGCTGAGACTCTTATTTGCTGTTTTTATAAACTGATGGGCTAATTGTTTTCATCTATTCCAGTAGAAGCTTGCATACCTGAAAATATATTTTCAAAATCTGAATTTGAATAGCAGAAGAAAAAGACAAACAATGAAGTGTATAATTAGTATATGATCACTTAAAAGCAAGGGGTTTCATGACACATTTTCACATCGTGAAATACAATTGAGAAACTCAAAATATGATAGGATTTGGACATTGAAGTTTGCATCTCAAAACTAGTATACTATGACCTATGTCTCCCATGTTACTTTACTTTTTTCCTGTTCCAAGAATTTATTTTCTGTACTGGGACTGGTAGCCCTGTCACACCTTTTGCTGTCCATCCAGACTCTCTGAAACTACTAGAAGTAGGATAAATGTCACAGTTCTCAAAATTGTGAAACCATAACATGTTGAAGTTGTGTCAACTTCATAGAAAAATGCATCAGATAAATAAATAAGGCAATGACCAAACCCCAAAGTATTTAGTTGCACCTTTCTTACTTCAACATGATATTGATAGAACAAATATCACAGGATCACAGAATCACAGAATCATCAGAGTTGTAAGGGACCTCTAGAGACCATCTAGTGCAACTCTCCCACTAAAGCAGGATCACCTGGAGCACATTTCACAGGACTGCATACAGGCATATTTTGAATATCTCCAGATAAGGGGACTCCACAACCTCCCTGGGCAGCCTTTTCCAGTGCCCTTGTCGACCTCATAGTAAAGAAGTTTTCTCTGATGTTTAAATGGAACTTCCTATGCTCCAACTTGAGCCTGTTGCCCCTCATCCTGTCACTAGGAATTACTGAGAAGAGTCAAGCTCCGTGTTTCTTGCTCCCACCCTTTAGCTACTGTAGATATTAACAAGGTCTCTCCTCAGCCTTCTGTTCTCCAGATTCCCAGCTTTCTCAGCCTTTCCTCACAAGACAGATGCTCCAATCTGCCAGTCATCTTTGTTGCCTTCCATTGAGCTCTCTCCAGTATGTCCCTGTCTCTCTGGAACCGGGGAGCCCAGAACTGGATGCACTATTGCAGCTGTGGCCTCACCAGAGAGGCAGGCAGAGAGGGAGAACAACCTCGCTCAACCTCCTGACCACTCTTCTTTATAAAGCCCAGGAGTCTCTCTGCCTTCTTGGCTACAATGGCACACTGCTGGCTCATGGATAATTTACTATCTACCAGGACTCCCAAAACCTGATCATAGTATTCTAGTCACAGCATAACTGCTTGAGAGGCCATGATGTCCTTAGTATTAGCTGAAGGACTTTTTATGACATGAACATATGAAACCATAAAGCTGACAGAGAAAACCCTACTCCCATATGTTTCATTGCAAGTTGTAGGACAATGTAACTATCTCCTCTCACCCAAATCATTAAACTAGTGCTCTAAATTTGAAGAGCATTATGAAATAAATTATCTGAGTTTGGAGCAAGTCTAAGTTGACTAAAATCCCAGTCTTCTGCTGCACAGTGAGTATTTCAGTGATTCAGACATATGTGATCAGGAATGCTATACTTCCAGCCTATTACTCTTCGAAGGTAACAGTTCCCACTTAAAAATAAGAATGAACTGGAGTCATAGATGTATTCTAAGGGTCTATTCAGCTTGTATTGCTCAGATATGTAAATTCATATGAAGATACAGCTACATGCCAAAATTAGACAGGACAAAATATTATATTTTGATATATATTATTTAACAGTAGCTACCAGTTGCTGCCATTAATTTTATGAGTGATTTTTCTTAGCAACTCTTTTACATAAAGGGGAATTCTGTATCTTAGTTCTTTGTGAAATAAGCTGCTGCAAGCAACAGAAAAATTTTTCTTTACCTTGCACTTTAAACAGTTAGCTCCTCTTGCTTCTTAATTTGTTCAAGCTGCACATTAGACTCATTAGGTCAAAATTAATCTGATGAAAAAGTCATTTCAATTCATGATCAACACTGAAATAATACTATATGTTTTGTTAACTTCATAATATATTTTTTTAAACAAACACACAAACAAAACCTATTGCTCTTTAATATAGTATCTGAAGAAATGGGATATGAACCTCTGGAAAGCAAACATAATTTTGAATATTTAATATAATTTTATAATGTCCATAATATATTTATATTTATCCCAACTTCCTAAACTGTAACACTATTATTTCCACAGAAAGTGTTGATTATGGGCCTGTGTTTGTTCAAGAGCCAGATGATGTGATCTTTCCAACTGATTCTGAGGAAAAGAAAGTATCTCTGAATTGTCAAGCTCGTGGAAATCCTTCTCCCACATACAGGTGTGTATTTCAGCTTTTTTTAAAATTTGATTTTCAGACTATTAACCACTGCAGTACCACTGGGACTGATAGTATGCTTCAGTGAACACCATAACAGAAACAGCTCTGTGACAGAACTGGATTTCTAATTGAATGGGTTTTTTTGATTCTGAATAAGCAAGACGGGTAAGTGGTAAGGAATAAAGGCAAAGCAATATGTGAAGTTTCAAATTATATTCTCTGTGGATCATACCTATCCATGTGAAGGGACTCCTGCCCATTTTTCTGACTTGTGTCTGTAACACCTGACAAGTTCAGAATCTAAATGATTTTTATTTTTGAAACATCTATAAAGCTACAAAGTAAAGCCATTGAAACTGCATGAAGTCCCTCACTGTGTAGGATGAAATATTTCATTATTCCTTATTGACATTCGTTATGTCATTTCTAATACATATTTTTTGTTTTTGTTGTTGATATAAAAAATGTTCATTAGTTCTACATTCTCTTACAGTGCTATCAGTCCATAAAACACATACTGTGACCATGATAAAAAGGCACAAATTTCCACAAAAAGAGGGGAACCCTATGTTCAACCCTCTCGTTACTCTTAAGGAGGTTTTCTCTTGGAGAATCTATGTCATCTCCTTTCTTTCTTGTCCAAACAGTTTTCTGCATTTTCCCAGTAAAATGCAATAAACAAGTACAGATTTTCAGTGTATCTTAAAGGGTGGCTACAAAAGAGGATAGAAGCTCTCTCTTCACAAGGAGCCACATGGAGAAAACAAGTGGCAAAAGTTACGAGAGAGGTTTCATACATGAGAAGTTTTATCTCAAAATAAGAAAACGTGTTTTACTGTGAGTACAACCATTCACTGAAACCACCTCTTCAGGGATGTGTCAGAGTCCCCATCACTGGAGGTTTTCATGATGCTATCATGAACAAGGTGTGTGAGATCTCATCATCTCATGTCATCTCATCTCATCATCTCTCTTTCCCATGAAAGCTTGGACTGCAAAGTCTCTTCCAACCTGGGCTGTTTTATGATATCCATTCCTTCCATTCTCCAGAGATTAACTGATGTCAGCAGCCTCAAAAACAAAGTTTCCTGACTGCTGTTCATGCGAGGAAAGCTTTGACCCTAGACACCTAATTCTTACAGCACAGTTTAGCTTCTCTTGCTGCCACTGTCTGTACAACATTTGCAGCACACACTACCATTCAGGGGAAAGAAAAAGAGACATAAATTACTTTATTAGAAATATACAGTTCTCCACAGTAGGAGCAAAGTGAATTTAGCTTCAAAAAAGGCTATCATAGACAAGGGTCTGTTGTATATCTCTGTCTAACCTTTGACATATGAAGTATAGTGAGGAGAACGGATATTTCCATATCATTAAACATCCTGTCCTATTATCTACAAGCACTGGAAAGCAGAGATCTTTATTTACATGGGCTGTGAGGCCCATGCTCCTAAGAATTAGTTTCAGCCAGAAACAAAGCGCAATGAAATCTTTTTTTTAAAAAAGCTACATTAATAGAACATTTAAAACGCTGTAAAATTCCCAAATTAAATTGTGTAACTTAGGACAGTGTTCATAACCTTTTTACAAATTCTTTTCTTTACTAGAACATTTCTCTATTTTAACAGAACAGAGAATGAACACATCTTTTCAAATTTTCTTCTTCCTTGCAAAGAGCTTTTTTCCCCTTGTTCAAACTCCATCCTGAAAGAACAATTTTTAATTTCTTGAATTCCAGTCTTAAGGTATCTAGATGAATTGTTTCAGGAAATAACTCCCTAAAATAAACTGATTGTATTTGATTACTTGTTTTGCAAATCATACACAAGTCAGGAACTGCACAATGAAGAACATACCTAAGACACCTTCATTGGGGAGCGCAGACATTGGCAGCGTCCTGTGGGATCTCAAAGATTACCAGTGTAACTGAGTTACAGGCAGGTACAGAATTCCCTGAGATGATGCTTCATTACACATTTCCTATTTTGCTTGAAATACACTGTCATGGTTTAACACTGGCCCGGCAATTAAACCGAGTAACAGACTCTCTCTATTAATCTCTCTCTCCTCCCTGATAAGAAAGGAGAGAGAATAAGGGAGAGGGACCTATGGGTTGGGAACCAAACTACACAACTTTAGTGAAACAGTAATGATAAATAGGAAAAATTACTAAATATATACAAATATACAGGAAAATGGATACCACATTCCTCCCCCCTTTCCCCCAGTAACTCTCACGTCACCACCGAGGCTGCAGGGCAGCCCTGGGAAAGTCCAGGCTGGACTCCTGGAGTCGGCAGCAGTTGGGAACTGGAGGCAGGAACACACAGATGGGCTGGCACGGATCAGGAGCACAGGCAGACGAACGGGATCCTTTCAGGATGCCGGGGTGAAGGAAAGGGAAGCAGGAAAGGCAGGAAGGGCAGGCAGCCGGAAGCTGGAGGAAGGAAATCTGGCTTGGCCCTCGTGATCCCTCAAATTTATACTGAGGATGACGTATATGGGATGGAATACTCTGTTTGGTCAATTCTGGCATCTATCTTGTCCGTTCCTCCCCAAAGGAGGGATGCAGGTGGGACCTCTTTATGTTTTCCTCAGAGCTGAGCAGTGTCCTTGGCTCTGCACACCAGTCTCTAGCAGTAACTATACACATCAAGTGTTATCAGTCCTAGAAACACACACTGTCTAAGAAACTTGCTGTTAATTTCAGCAAGTGCAACTACTTACAAGAGACTTAGCTAAAAGCAAAAGTACAAGACAGAAAATCTCCTTTATCCTGGCCCAAACCAGGACATACACATAAGCTGGTTACAAATTTTTTGTAACATTTCCGAATCATTTTTCCAGTTGAAAAAAAAAAATAAAATTACTTGATGTCTACTTTAGCCAAATTAAAATACTTTGAAATGTGGTCTATCACTTGTCTTCAAGAAACAATGTTACATTTTAAGTATTTATTTGGGTTTCTGTCCTCCCAGATCAATCAGGATGTCTCAAAGAAAACATCACACAATTCAGTGTTGCTTTTCCTCTAATGTAATCGGATTATATAAGGGGAATACAATAATTCAGGATAGACCCCAAAATATGTAGGCAGGCATTCATTAAGATCCAAAGTTTAGGGGTAGCGTTACAAAAACATAATTTTACACTGAATTTAACTGAAAATGAAACTAAGGGAAGAAAGCTAACTAAAGCAAAGAGTGAATTTTGTCATTTCCCATTTGGAAATGTCAAACATGCGATTTTGACTTTTTCTTTCCCTCAGTCTCCATAATGTCTGTATCAATTAATTTTGAATTTTAATTTCATATTTATGAATATATATGTAAAAGTTAGCTTTCGTTATGATTTAATTCAAAATATTAAATAATTAATAAATAGTTCAAAATTATAACTTTCCCTTTTTAGGTCTGCTATGTATGAATTTCTTTTAAAATGTAGTGAATCCTACAGACATTTCCAAATTTCTCCACATTCTTTGCAATATAAAGAACTTGTCAACAGTGTTTCACTTCTTACATTAAACGAAGCAAGGGTCCCCTGCAATCAGAAGTCCTATCACAAAAAAAAGGGGGCGAATAATAGTGCATAATTCTGGCAATTCTGACCTTTGGATTAGGAAAAATTCAGAGCTACTGCAACTGAGTTCTGCTGCCTATATCTCATTCACCATGAATGTTAACAAGATAGGGTGAACTGATAATCATTTTGCTTTGTTAAAGTTGCCTCTGGTGTCCACATGTTGCCAAGTTCTTTGCTGAACTCTGGTAAAGCTTAGAAGTGCTTGGCAGTTTCCTGAGGCAAAGCTGAAATTGCAGAATGACTGCAAATCAGCAATGTAGGAAATATCTGTGAATCATAATAGGTGTGTCATGCCCATTCACACTGCCTATCTGTTCATTGTATTCTTTTAACAATTTAATGTTCTATACAGTTCAATACAAAAGCAAACCTAAGAAGTCTTCTTATATGCATTATTAGTCTTTAATTGAGATATTAGACACCCACATACCTCTCTTCCCCATGCCCCCAAAGGTTACTCCAGAGTGCTTGAGTCTGTTAAATCTATCTGAATCTCCCTCCCACCCCTTCTACCTGAAGAGGTCAAGCTGGAGAGGGACTTTTTACAAGGTCATGTAGTGATAGGACAAGGGGGAATAATTTTAATCTGAAAGAAGGTAGATCTTTATTGGCTATTGGGAAGAAATTATTTAATTTAAGGATGGTAGGATACTGGAACAGATTTCCCAAGGAAGTTGCGGATGCCTCTTTCCTGGAGGTGTTCAAATCCTGGTTGGATGAGTCTCTGAGCAACCTGGTCCAGTGGAAGATGTCTCTGCCCATGGCAGTAGGTTTGGAACTAGACAATCTTTAAGGTCCCTTCCAACCCAAACTATTCTATGATCCCATGAATTGTTTTCTTTTGCAGTCAATGGATTGTTGCAGGGTTTGTTGTTTCAGTCTTTGGAGATGAATGAGAGGCCTGAGGCTTTCTGGCAGAGAATACACAGGGAAAAACAAACAATTAAACAAAAAAACCCCAAACAAACAAAATAACCAAACAAAAAGAAAGCCAAAACCAAACAAACAAAACCAAAACAAAACAACTAACAAACTACCAAAACCCCAAACAACCTAACAAACAGCCAACCAGGTCCAAAACTCACTCACATAGCAGAGAAATTACAATATTCTTTGGTTACTTTTGAAACCTCAAAAGTGTTGAGTCAGGAATTGTTCAATACTTCATCCCATGTGTCATACTTTCTAGTGTTTCCTACAGTCTGGCTTTTTCCACTTTATTTTCCTTCTTATCCATCTTTCCCAAGCACTTCCCAATCTTACCATTCCCTTTGTCGACTCCTCTTCTGGTCTGAACTTCCATTTTCCCCCTAGCTGCCAGGCATTACTTTTCACCAGTCACCAGGTAGTTCCAGTCTGTCCTGTCCCAGTCTTTTCTGAGTTTCCTGTATACTCTCCCAGCTGATATTATTTTGTCTTTGTCCGTTGCCAGCACCCTTTGTTTTCCAGAAGCCTAAATGCATAAATCTACTTCCCTGCTCTTCACAGATCTTGCTCTTCTACTTTCTATATTTAAATCAGGTTTCTCTGTTTCTTGGGCCCAGAGCAACGATTGCTGAAAGAATGGAAAAAACTGTTCCTTGCTCTCATGTGGTGCAGATTCAGGTCTCTAATCTAAGGTTATCTGTGCCTAAAGCTTTGAAGATAGAACACAAGATGAAACCTTGATTATTATAAGCATGATAAAAGTCCTGGTTCTGACATAAAGGATGCATCTGCTCTATAGGTTTCAAGTCAGAAGCTTTTGTGGACAATAGGTTCTTTTTGGGGAAAAAAAAATGTTGTTACTGATTTGATTCAACATAGACAAAACAAAGGATATGCTTTCTCATCAGAGGCTGAATATATGATTTTCCTTGTGTTTTAAGAAAAACTTCTGTCAGGCACATGTTGTGAAACGTCTCCACCCAAGATTTTGCCAAAGCAATGGGTTACTGCACAGAGTATCTTTGAGTAGTTGTCATCCTCATAAAAACTGGGGCTGTCAGGTTCTGTACACTAGCTTGATGCCTTCCTTCAGCCATAAAATGCTCAAGTATTTTCTTTCTTTTTTCCTAAGATGGCTTCGAAATGGAACTGAAATCGACATTGAAAGTGATTATCGCTTCAGTTTAATCGAAGGAAGTTTAATCATCAACAACCCCAGTGAAATGAAGGATTCTGGACAGTATCAGTGCTTAACCACCAACACGTTTGGCAGTATTTTAAGCAGAGAGGCTCTTCTTCAGTTTGCATGTGAGTAATGGGATTTTTTTAACATGGATAAATCAGATATACATTGCTTGATAAGGCTCTAAATTGTACTTTGAACACATTATATAAGTTACACTGTCCACTGAGTTTGTTGGTATAGGATCTCAAAATGAGAAATTAGAAATAAAATATTTAGTGGGAAAGAGTGGTTTTCTGTGACTTTCAGGGAAAATAAATAGTACTTGATCCCAAATGCAATTTTTAATGATGTGCTTGAGCACTCCAGAATGATATATTTCATTTATTGATAGTTTCCTTACACATGTACCATTTTGCGACATTATCTGAGCAGAAAAGAAAGAACTGCAAACTTAGGAATAGTGTGGGATAAATTGACTAAATATCTATGGGATAGTAGGTACCTACAATTATATGGGCAAGCATAGTTTTGTGTGCATATGCATATATAAATATACATGGTTTCTGCCCATATCTATTTATACATATCATACATATGTTCATACATTATGAGGCAGAGTTGTGGTTTGTTTTTTTTTTTTTTTTGTAGTTGTTAATGTAAACTGAAAATGTCATAGCTTTTCAAGTCATTTACTACAATATACTTTCCAGAAGCTATCAACAATTCATGATCCCTAGTAAATTATATGATCTGTTTATAGCTTGTGTTTTTTCAAATATACTATCAGGGAAAACAGAACCAGAATTTCAGATGCTCTACCTCCAACCCTGACCTCCTTTAGCACTTTACAGGTTAGCAATCAACAGCTTCCTAGAGCTTTACCTGAGTAAATTCTACAATGAAGCAGTGATGCAAAAAGAACTCCATCCTGATTTCTTAGATCTTGCTAAAGATAGGACATTACCAATAAATCTGAGACAGATCTTCATATAGGAACAATTGGAAAACAGTGGGGTTAAGTACAAGTTGCAAACTTGCATGTCTACCAACAAGTGTTGATGTAAAGATTCCCCCTCAGTCCCCGGCTCCCTGTTAAAGTCAGACCTCTCAAATCTAAAGCTTTAGTCTTATCTGTTTCTGTAGATACCTGTCAGAATATTTGTTTGCAAGATCTTGGTACCATCCATCGGAGCTGGGAGCACTGCTGATACTTTTTTTCTCACCTCAGGGAAGTATGTTTCAAAATCTGAACATCAAAATAGTGGTCTTATCACAGTATTACTGGGCCTCAGACTTAAACATAGCTCTGAGGGAAAAAAAAAAAAAAGGCAAAACAGAAAAAGTGAGAGCTGGACCTCAAACAAAGAAGGCCTAGGATTTTCAGTAGCTAGATCCTCAGTTCATTTAGAACCCATGAAATAACTTATAGTCTCAATGTTATCTCCCCCAATAAAATGGATGTAGATAAGGTTGGAAAAAAAATACTGAGAAACAGGAGGTTGCATTTGGTCAGGTTTTTTACTTGTATTATTTTTGTATTTCACACCTGCTTTTGAAGATATCAAGATACCAAAACCGTTTTACTACAATGGCTTCAATGGGATTTCTGTTCATTAAAATATTTACTTGGAAATTGTAAATGAAGACTTCTCAGGAGGAATGCTATCTGAATGAGCTGATGTATATCAAACGATGCTTTTATAAATACATGTGAATCTTTAAAAAAGGGATAGAAAGTCGTAAGTGCTTGAACTTCATTTGGAAGTTTGTGAGGAATTTTAAGTTTCATACGCATTCGTAGTCCAACTGCTTTGCAGCATGATACTTTTTCTTCCATTCTTGATTTAATGCTAATTCAAATCTCTTATCATAAATGGCTGACGTATTCCCATTGAAATAATATTTGGATCATAGAAGCATGTCATAGAATCCTAGATCCTAGAATGGTTTGGGTTGGAAGGGACCCTATAGATCATATAGTTCCAATCACTGTTAATAGGTGGGGACAGCTCCCACTAGAACAGGTTGCTCAAAGCCCCATCCAGTGTCCCTGAACACTTCCAGGGAGTGGGCAGCCACAGCTCCTGTGGGAAACCTGTGCCAGTGTTGCACTATCTTCACAGTGAAGAGTTTCTTCGTAATTTCTGACCTACATCTACCCTCTTCCAGGCTGAAATTATTCTCCATTGTGTTGTCTCTACATGCCAAATTGAAAAGTCCCTCCCCAAATACTCTGTAGCTTCCTTCAGGTGCTGGAAGGCCACTATGAGATCTCCCCTGAGCCTTCTCTTCTCCAGGCTGAACAACCCCAACCCTCTCAGCTTGTCTTCATAGGAGAGGTGCTCCAGTCTTTAATTATCTTTTTGGCCATCCTCTGGAACGGCTCTAACACCTCCATATCCTTCTTGTGTTGCGGTCCCCAGAACTGGGCACAGCACTGCAGATGGGGTCTCATGAGCACAGAGTAGATGGGGAGAATCACCTTCCTTGACCACTTATTTTGATGCAGCCACACTTATTTTAATGCAGCCCAGGATATGGTCATCATTCTGGGCTGCAACTGTACATTGCTGCTTCATGTTGAGCTTCTCATCAACCAACACACCCACATCTTTCTTTGCAGGGATGTTCTCAGTCCATTCTCCTCCCTATCTATAATTGTGCTTGGGAGTGCCCTGACCTGGGTGTAGGATCTTGCACTTGACATTACTGAAATTCATGAATATGGCATGGGCCCACCTTTCACCTGTCAAGGTTCCTCATGGATGGCCTACCTTCCCTGCAACGTGTTGATCACACCACACAGCTGGTGTTATCAGCACAGTCACTGAGGGTCAAACAACTCACAGTATAAATTGGTGTCACCATACTGCAAACTCCTAGCCACCTATCAGAAATTTATATCACAGAAATATTTTAGTCAATGAGATCTAAGATAAATTTGAAAAAAAAGATTTTTGTTGTGATTTTAGCTTTAAAGATACTGTTTTGAATGTGACCAAAATTTCAGATAACTTTTTTTGAAGCAAAGAATAGAACACTTTCATTATGATGTCCTTGGGGATAAAATATTTGCAATGGCTCCCAAAGTGATAATACTGTTTACTTCTTTTATACTGTTATATTTATTTTTTTATATACTGTTAATTTCATTTAGGAAACTAAAATGTGTTTTCACATGCTTAAAATTAAGATCTTTATGGTATGAAGGGTGATTTTATGATTTAAAACTTATTTTGGTAACTTCTTCATATCTAGAAAAACTTTTATAGTGTTATGAAATTTTCCACATTGAGATATTTTAATCAAATAGTGTATCAATCTCATTAATTTATAAGTCATTTTCTTATATCTGAATTCTAATTACCTGAAAAAACCTTGGATGAGGTAATATACAAGTAAATGGTCTTCAGACTATTTTTCACTCAATAATTAGCACTGAGGCCTAATACATAATACAGATAGGTAGAGATGGACTAGGAAGACATTAGCTTACATTGTTCTGAAATAAACATGGTAATTTAAAAAATTAAACGCCTGTAATTAAATACTGTAAGATAAAATTTCAGTATTGTTGAAACAGAACATTTTATAGTACTACTGTTAACAACAGACTTGTTTATCTCCAGCTATCTTCAGTATGAGTGAAAGTAAAGTGTCAAAAAAAGACTTTGGTACAGGTCCTAAGCTTGAAGTAACAGAAGTAAATTGAGCCAGGTAATTTTACCAGGTTCTAATGGCTTAAAGGGTTGTTTATATTTCCAAGGATAAACCAAGACGTTTCTGATTATGAGATTCAGAGCTACAGACAACGACCTTCATTTTCCCTTTCTTCAGAGAAAGCCATGAATACCAGAAGCTTAGAAACTTAACACTTTTCACAGAAAAATTTAAAAATTAAGTTGACTGACTTGCTTGAATGCATGGTTTGTACTGCTGTGGAAATTAGTTGCATTTTTGCAGCTGGAAGAGCTGTTCTTCTCATTAAAAAAGAAATGGCATACAGCTCAAAAGGAAGAGAAGAGGGACCATTAAGCAAGGCCTCTAACACTGCCTTTGGAGAAAAAGCATGTGCTGTAATGTGCCTATGCAAAATATCACAAAACTATTATATTGGCTTTAGCTTTCCCACAATTGCCTGGTAAAAAGCCCAGTTATGGTTATGATCATGTAGTTTAGCATTGGTGATGCATTACAAATATAAAAGTTTGTGTACTAGATCACTTACATATGTGTGCATAATTGAATTAGGACTTTGAAATACTTTTACAATGTATTTGGATTTGAAAGATAGATACAATTAGTGTGGTTTATACATAGTTAGAGATATAACACTTGAAATATCCTGCTGTGTTATTTCATGGAGCAAAGCTGAACATCCAGTTATATGCAGTTAAAGGCCTGCTAAAAGCTCTATCATAGCAAATATTTATGAATACTGAAACACAGGAAAATTTATCATTTTTCCTCTCCTTTACATTTCCTATGATCTCTCATGTCCAAGGTCATATTATTTTATGCTATTTGAAGAAAGAAAAGGAAAAAAAAACACCTAAAGGCACCCCATGCCATAATATAAATTGAAGATAAATGTGTTTTTCAATAAAAACAAGTATTTTTTTAGGAATTTCTTTAATCTTCAGTAGGGTTCCATATATAAAAGGTAAGGAAAAAAAAGTGCAAACACTGAAAAAATGTCAAGAAAATAATAATTCTTGATCACAAAAATCATGTTTACTCAGATTTTTGCTGATAGATGAATAATTGCTAAATTTTTCAACCCCTCTTACCATTAATGATTTTTTTCTAGGTTTTGGTGTGGCTAGCTCAGTGGAAGAGTTATTAAAATCCCAGAAATATCTATAAATTTTCTGCAGTTAATGGAAATTGAAAAGGGACGGGTACTTATTCTAGGTTCAGTTTTTGCTGCGTTCAAAAATTACGTCTATATTTGAAGGCAAGAGCATTAGTGAAGTAAAGCAGCCAAAGATATCATTGCTGCAAGCACAAACCCAATTTTATTGAACACCTAGTAATTTTAAAGAAGTGCAAGATAATATGAAACTTAATAACAAAGTCTAAAAGTTTTATGAAGTAACTTGCACACTAATCATGTGATATTAGGTGGTTTTAGTTTTGTCTCTAATCTCCTCTCATTTCTGCTGTCAGAAATTTGTATGACCTGAAAGAAGGATTTAAAAATTAAACTTTAATATTATTCTCTCAGTGATGGTGACTTTTGGCATCTGTACATGAGCTAAAAACCAAGTCAGTGACCTGAATCACTTGAGAAACTGAAAAAAAATAAAGAGATTCCAAATTTACTAAATGTACCTGCCTTACTGCAGAGCACCTGTGTATTTTGGTGTTGGGTTCCACATCCTCTCTTTGAAACACTTTCCCACATAGATGTTCAAACCCCTTGTATATATCTACTTTGCAATTCTGCAAATCTAGCCCTTTCTTTTGTTAAAAGAATCAGACAGAATTTCAAACAGAAAAGTATGCATTTTTCATATAAATATTGTGGAAAAAATGAAGCTTAGACTCAAATTAGATATTTTTGTTTGTTTAAACTTTGGAAAACCAAGTTATCTTGTTTATGCAATGATCCTTGTTTATAGAAACATTCAGCTTATACAACTGCCAGTTTATCCAACTAAGTTCTACGGTGCAAGATGCTAAGAATTTTGGTCCTAGTCTAAAAATATATTTAATCTTAAAATATTTGCATAATCTTTTTGAAGCTGATGGGATGATGTACGTGCTTAAAATTAAGCCCATGCTTACATTCTTTGTTGTTGTTAAACATAAGAATTTCTAAAGCAAGAGCTGAAAGAGTCTGTATGGGTTTGTTACCATAGTGTCATCATGACAGACATATAATAGGTTTAATTAAGATTTCTGCCATTCATTTCTTGATCCTTCCTTTCTTAAAGTGAATAAATATCTTAGAATAATAAATTTCATGCCTTAAAAATAGCATAACTCATTACAGCTCCCTTATCCAACAGTTCTCAAAGAAGATTTTCTACAGAAAAAATAGATCTGGATTCATCATTATAGCTGTGGTGAATCCTTGATGAAAGACTGCCTTAGACCTTGCTTTAAATAGGTGAATCTTGCATCCAAGTCTGGCAGCAAATCTGGAGAAATAAATAAGAATGACACTTAAGCGATTAATACACCATCCACTCTTTATGACTAGAATGGAAAAATGAATGAACATTTATCCAGTGTTCAAAATTCCCAGCAGACCAATAGTCAATTATCCCAATAAGTAAATCTTATGGGAGATCAGGAGGGATATCCACTGAGAGATTCAGGATAAATAATGCACATCATGTGTCCTGGAACTTTCATTCCACACAAAGCATGCAGCATATCTTCAGAACTGGTTTTCTAACCCTATCTAGACTGACTTGTCTATGATAGTATAAGAACAGCTGAGAGCTCTGGTAGATTGGATATGTGTATTTGTCACTTTAGTTCTGCTTTTGAATCTAAGAATTGCAGTAAATTTCTATTTTTCTACATCAGCATTAAAATAAAACTACCTTTACTCACTTTAAAGAGCAAAGGAAACCCAATTCTTTCTTATCTACAAAAGTAAATGTTTTCTTTCCTTGAAGACAAGAGAAGAGCGAGGAAAATCTCTTTTATCTTCTCTCTGCTCTCTTGCACCATTATCTTATTGGTTCCAAAAGGGGCACTGTAAATTGAACATACCCTGGCACTGAGAACAAATCACATGGAAAAGTTCACATCCATGCCTCTAAACTCAGCTGCACATGAAAATCATTCCGAGGGTTGGCACTCAGGAACATGGGAAGACTGAACTAACCAGCACTGTGTTCCAGAGATATTCTGTAAGGCAAAAGCATTAGACTTTGTTCTCTTGAAAGAAGAGGGTTCCTCTGTGTCTGTCCTTACAAGCAACTAGCTCATTCCTTCACTTGATTCACTTGACTTTTCTGTGGTGAAATTAAACATTACCTCAGCCTGTGAGAAGGATTTTGACAAAGATTAGAGCTAAAATTCAGTGTGTTCTAAAGCAGCAATCCAGTAGCATTTATTCTTTTGCATGCTAGCATTAGAATGACAGCAGCTTGAAAAGTTGAGGTCAGACCCCTAATTAGCTACTATACATCAATACAGTGTAAATTTGATTATCATTACAATAAGTCACTATCTTCTGAAGAGCATATCAATTCTAGATGTACTCCACTGAGAAATATTTATTGTCTCCTTCTATTTGAACTGCACATAAGCATATCTTCAACCTCATTGATGCTCATATCCATCAAACACCAAAAAAGTTATGATTTTTCAAAGCATTCAAATGGAGACATTAATCTTGTCAAGTTCATTTATTGCTTCATAAGTTTTGATGCTAAAAAAGTATTCTGAGGTTTAATTTCTGCTCAGTCTTTGAAAAAATACTTTGAACAATGCATTCTATATTTTGTGTTCTATGCAAGCATTGATAGAAATCAGTAATGTAGGGAGACACAGTTTGAAAGGTAATTACAGCAGTCACTTAAAGATGCATAGTACATCCACTGACTTCTCATTTTAGCATTGTGCATTTTTCTGCAGTACTGTAAGGCTGATGTTTTACTGGCCCATAGCCTACTTACCTATTTTTCACACTCTGATCTATCATGTTAATGAACCATTAGTCTTGGCATTTAAGTATAGATCACAATAATTAAGAGTAGGATTACTAAATAGGAGAAATCTTCATAGGCTGGAAGAGAATTCCATGCCAAGACAAAAACACACTTTCTAAATTTCCTTTGCAAACACTAACACAGATTGAGTCCTGGCAATTGTTATGTCAGATCTCTATGTACAGCCTTCCAATTGTTGCAGGTTGGGGTGAGCAGTACCCTGCCCTCACTGTGCTTCCTATATGATGCTGACACAGCTGTATCGTAGTTTTCTTAACAAGATCAGTCTCCTGACCTGGTGGACAAATAAATTTGTCTGACAGGTTATTCTTCTGCTCATAAATGCAAGTGCACGTGTACTTGTGTTAGCACAAGGGAGAGAGGAGCACAAGGCTGGGAGGGAAGAAGAGGGAAGTAGATAGGGTGGTTAATCTGACCTACCCAGGAGAGTGAATATAAAAACAGTGAAATAAATTTTAAGAATACTTTTTAAACTCAGGAGGAAAAACTTCTACAAAAGAGCCGAGTTCTAGCTAAGATAATAACACTGCTCAGGAGGGATTAAGTTTAAGAAAAGCCTACAATGACTGAAGAAGATTGATCATCAAAGAAAACAACATCTGGAAGTTGTGAAACCTATGAATAAAATGACAATTAGCAGAAGTCAAGCTGAGTTAGACTCACAAGAGGAAAATGAAACACAGATAAGAATTTCAGTTTGCTTAATTAAAAATCACTAAGAAAAGAATGATATATGACGGGATAGAATTAAAGTTAATCTACATATGAGTCCAAATTCAATGGTTGCCTTTCTTTGGTTTTCCATAAGGACAGAGTAGCTTATACAGCTGATTCCATACGAAGCATGAGATACCAGAAACAGAAAGATATGCATTCACTTTGAGGATGAAGCAAGAAGAAAAGAATGGTAAAAGTAAGTCCACAGCTAAAACATACTAACTGATAAAAGTTGAGGCTTCTACAACATCCATGAGTTCTGTTAATGACATTTAGTACTTCAGTGATATAACTTAAGAACAATGTGTACTTCCAGTACCAATCTGTCATTTTTTCTTCCTGATATTTATATCAGAGTTCAGAATATAAGGCTAAAAAATGGGAAGTACTGTCACCATAGAAGTCGTATTCAGTTCTGTAATAATTACACATTTTATTTGTAATGTTTTGCATTCAGAGTGATGCAGAGGACAATATAATTGTCATTTTGTATAGCGTTTCTTGTAATTATTATGAGGATAAAATCAAAACGAGCTCCAAGAATAATTTCTCACTAGTGACAATCACATCAAAAGCATACTCTGATGACTTCCATATGATGATAATGAGAAGTCATGGCCAGACCTCTATGTGGTGATAATAGCTAAGTCCCCAAACACGATACCCTTACATTCAGTGGGACTGGGCACATGTCCATTGGCATGCCTGGACTCTGAAATTCATAGTTTCTTCTGTACTAGTTTTAAAAGTCAGGTATCAGAAATTTATTTTGTAGAACATAGTACATATATACAAAAGATAAAATTGTATCACAGAAATATTTTAGTAAATGGGACATAAGGTAAATTTGAAAAGAAAGATTTTTGTTGTGATTTCATATTTAAAATAAGTAAGATACTGTGTTGAATGTGACCAGAAATTTCAGAGAAATTTTTTTAAAGCAAAGAAAATATTTTCATCGTGATATCCTTGGGGATAAAAAGTTTATTCTAGTTCCCAAAATGATAATACTGTTTATTTCTTTTATACGGTTATACTTTATTTTTTATATAGTGTTTATTCCCTTTAGGAAACTAAAATGTGCTTTCAGATGCTTAAAATTAAGATCTTTATGGCATGAAGGGTGATTTTATGATTTAAAAATTAATTTGGAGACTTCTTCCTATCTAGAAAAAAAAATTTCGACATTAAGATATTTTAACCAAATAGTATATAAATCTCATTGATTAATGAGTCATTTTCTTATATCTGAATTCACTAATTATCTGAAAATAACCTTAGGTGAGGTACATGGTACATATAAAAAAAAAAAAAAAAATCCTCTCTAAAAAAAGATATTGTGAACTATCTCCATAACTATAAAACCCAAAACAAGCCATTTAATTAGGTTTCAACCCTATATCTCATCAAGCATGAAAATATGTAAAATTTCCCTCAGGATTCCATAAATATGTAAATCCTAGGCCCACCCACTTACCTAGTCCATACAAAACACTAATTAAAGTATAATACATCAAATCAGAAACTTAGATACAGTGTGTCTAACTACACATTAAATATTACACTGAATTGTATTGGACTTTCAAGGTCAAACATCCAAGCTATGAGAGATTTATCATTGTCTATTGAGTCCGAATTTTGCCTTGTATGCAAGAGTCCTACAATATAGATTTGTCATGCAATCACTTTTTTATGTTTCTTTTTTCATATTAGACCACCTAGACCCTTTCAGGTCACAGAAAAATTGCTGCTCACTTACCAAATAGTGTTCTGTTTTCTATTGTTCAGTGAAGAACCTCCCACCTTCATTAATTCAGACTATTCAAAACCTACTCTAAAGACAAAATTAATTTCCTCAAAAGCTTTTTATGGTGCTCATCTTTATAAGATCCAAGTGCATCACGAACACTGATACATTTATTGTTACTATGTCCCTGCTAATGGAGAAACTATTAGTATCTCCTTTTTATAAACGGAAACCAAAAACATGAATCAAAAACATTATTATAAAATATTCAGTAATTTGGAGATCTGTATATGAGCTCAAGAAATCTGTTTTTCCCATGTGCTCAGCAGAGCAAGAACTGATCACTCTCCTATTAATCACTCTTACCAATCTTTTCTCAGCCCTTCTATTAATCACATCTCAGTCCTCCATCTGGTTTCTGATCTCTCTTCTATCGATTATATCTCTGATCCTAGTTGTGGTTTCCTTACTTAATTAAAACATCTCTTTGAAAAGAAAAGGATAGGTAGATCTTTCTAGATCTCTTTTAGTCTCTGCATGCTCATTTTGTTATTGACTGCCATTCCTCAATCTCACATTTCTGCTTCCAGATTCCTAAGTTTCCTTTCCTGTCCATATTCAATGACTTCAACTATGGATGGATTTCTTGAGAGTAAAAATTCCATTAGCAGAACAA
This sequence comes from Heliangelus exortis, assembly GCF_036169615.1. Lineage (NCBI taxonomy): Eukaryota > Metazoa > Chordata > Aves > Apodiformes > Trochilidae > Heliangelus > Heliangelus exortis. The sequence continues at coordinate 12,925,324 of NC_092422.1, forward strand.
ATTTTTTAATCAGAAAAAATATCTATGTCTTCAGGCTAAGGAACTTAAATTACTACTCCACTAGTTCTCATAAGCAAAATGGGTCAAGGTTTCTTATGTCCAACTGTTACAGTACATTTTAAGCAGCAACAGAGAAGTTCTACTGCTATTTTCTCTACTGTATTACTAAATTGTTACTGCAGAACCCACTATGGGGAAGGAGGTTCTCCTTGTATAGTATTCTGCCTGGAAAGTACTTTCTACTTAAATACTTCCCATTTATCAAATTCTTTGCTCTGAGGTCTCCACTCTGTCACCCTGTGACCTGTGCTTCAGTTGGTGATAGAAGGTTTTGAGATTTTAAGACTTTCAAGGTTTTTCAGACAAAATCTCTGAATTGTACTGCCAGGTTGCTGTGCTACTGTTTTTTCTGATCCCTGTCATTGCCTACTATGGTCCTTTACAGTTTACAAACAGGAGGTTATTGCTTCATCAAAACTGGAGCATAAGAAATTTATCATCATCAATACCTATGAAAACCCACAAATATGGATAAGAATTATTCTATGATTTTTCTATGCTGTTTCACTGCTGGTTATATAAGGTCTGATAATGTATACTAATGTGACATGAGGAAGTGGGATCTCTTTCAATTTTTAATTGACTCTTAAAACTGTTGCTACCCCACTGAACTGATATCTGCTAAAAATGTGGAAGAATCATAGACAAAATCTGTCATTAAATGTAAAAATTGAACCAGAATATTTGTAAGAAAATCATAGCTAGTTGAACAAAAGTTACCGACCATACTCAATACAGAGCTGTGCCCTATAAGAAAAAAAGTATGTTTTGAAACTGGGATACTAGTTTCACAGAAAATTTAAGTACTTTGCATTTTTTTAATAAAAATGTGATCTTTTAAATTATTTCTTTCGCAATAAAATTCCAAAGCAATATGTTTGGAGACAACAAAATATGGTGTTTTAATGATGTTAAATTGTTTTGTATACCTTGGTTTAAAAAAATCAGCATTCAACATGTATTCACCAAGGAGAAGTCATGCTTGATCAATCTGATAGTCTTCTGTGATGTTGTTGTAGACTTCTACTTCAGCTAGGCTTTTGACATCATCTCCCATAACATCCTCATAGGTAAGCTTAGGAAATGTGGATTAAATGAGTGGACAATGAGGTGGAACCAGAGCAGGTAGAATGGCAGAGCTTAGAGGATCAGTGGTGCAGAGTTCACTTTGAACCTGTAGCTAATGGTGTTCCCCAGGAGACAGGACTGGGTCCAGTCTTGTTCAACATATTCACCAATGGCCTGGATGAAGGGATAGAATGTACCCTCAGCAGGCTCTCTGATGATACAAAATTGTTAGGGGAGACTGATACACCAGAAGGCTGTGCTGCCATTCAGCAAGACATGGACAGGCTGAAGAGATGGGTAGACAGAAACCCTATGAAGTTCAACACTAGCAAGTGGAGGGTCTTGCACCTAATAAGGAACAACCCTATGTACCAGTACAGGTTATGGGCTGATTTGTTTGAAAGCAGCTTTTCTAAAGTAGCATAGAGTTTGTGTAAAGAAATTACATGGTATACAGAGAAAGATGCAGAGACCCCTATCAGACATTATTGTCTGGAGAGTATTTGTGTTTTTCTAGGTAATACATATAGACATATACCAGTGCCTAAATTGCTCATCTCTTTTTTTTTTTTTTTTTTTTTTTTTTTTTGGAGACATTCTATTTGAAAATAAAAATGAATCCTCACATTAGTTTTTCGTACATCCAATAAATTGTTCACAACCCTATCTAGTAAGCTTGCTTTGCAGTCCTTTTACTTCCTACAAAAGTGTTTGGAGATCAGTAAAATACATCCTGGTTTCTACTTTTAAATAGCTAAGCTTTCCATACCAGTTCTAAAGGAATCTTGTCTTTTATACTTTATTAATTTAGAGCCTAACATTCTGCAACAGTGTATTATAATGAAGATACTTTTCAATAGTCTACCTCAGCTAGTCAGGGCTGCCAAGTTTTATTGCTTTTTTTTATTTTAAAGTTATTGAGTATCCTGAAATAAGATGGGTATTCTAATGCATCGCATATATGTACTTGTTTATTCTTATCTCCTTTGATGAAAAACAGTCAAGGCAAGTGAATCAGTCACTGATGTAAAAATGCAAACCAAATGCTTTCTAAAAGCAAGAAATGCTGTTTGTGGTTTAGCAACTGAAAAATCTGAAAATTATATCTGTCATATATCTCCATGCTTTTGCTATTAATGGGCTTAAAATGCTTTTACCCACTTTAGCAGATACTGTTTCCAGATTGTAATTATGATTTATATCTTTTAAGCAAAGACTAATGATATGTCTTTTGTTGCTATGAAAATGCATGCAATCTAGGTTAGTGCTGCAATATGCTGGAAGACAAGTCATTTTGTAAATGTTTCAGATTCCAGAGGATTCTGATTCTGTTTTTTCTCAAATCTACCCTTCTACTGAGATGAAATATTTATACTGGAGTTAGTTCAATCAGGCAGATATTTTGTTTGACAAAATGGGTCACCTTTAGGGGAATTAACAGTTTGTGACCTACAAACTCATGTGAGGTTTTTTGTATTCTGCTCACTGAGAGTATCACAATATTGGCCAAGAATCAAAACCAATCATTTTAAGATCACTCAGCCCAAGAGAGCATCCAACCATGACAACACCCACTCTGTTCACAAGCAGTAGGTGCAGTGGGGTACCTTTACCAGTTGTGTCAGGAAGTTATCCTCCACACACTCCAGGAACCCCCAACACTTTCTCCTCTCTGCTGCACTGTATTTCCTCCAGACATCTGGTAAGTTGAATTCCCCCACAAAAACAAGAGCTAGTAATTGTGAGACTTCTTTCAGTTGCTTATAAAATATTTAATCTGTCTGTTTATCCTGGTTGTGTGGTCTGCAATAAGCTCCCACCATGATATCTGCCTTATCAGCCTTCCCACTGGTTCTTACCCATAAACACCCAACCTTATCATCACCATCATTAAGCTCCAGGAAATCAAAACACTTCCTAAGACACACAGACATTCCATTGTCTCTCCTTCCTTGCCCTTTTGAAGAGTTTGTAGCCACTGACTGCAGCACTGCATCTATGTGAGTCATCTCACCATGTTTCCATGATGGCAACTCCATCACAGTTTTGCTGCACAAAGTCTTCCACCTTCTCCTGTTTGTTGCTCATGCTGTGTGGATTGGTGTAGATGTCCTTCAGCTGGGTTATTGATCCTGACACATTTCAGAGGGGAGAAGCCCTAATTCCCAACTGATTTTTCACAGGCATTTTCATGTTTTCTAACCCATCAATAACCTTGTGTTTTGGCTGCTGTGTGGCTCTATGTCTCCTCCCCCCTAGGAAGACAGCAGACTGAAGGACCTTGCTAAGCACACCTTTCCAAAACTTTGTCTTGTCACCTCCAGGCTTATCTCCAGTGAGCCTGGTTTTGTCCCCTTTCCCCTTCAAGCCTAGTTTAGAGCTCTATTGATGAGCTCTGCTAACTCCTGGGAGTTCCCCTTTTGAGACAGGTGCATCCCATCTGTCAGCAGACAATGTTAAAAACTAGCTGGAAAGCACATTCCTCTAAATCAATGAGAGTAAAGTAGTAATAGTGATACTAAACTGGAATACTTTGATCCTAAACTGGAAAATAATAAAATAAAATAAAAAAAAAAAAAAAAAAAAAAAAAAAAAATCTGTGTAATTCAGGCAGGAGAAAATGGATATCATGGAAAGCATTTTCCATTAGTAACTGCATTTTGAAAAAGCTTTTCCAAGTATCTTCACTATAGTAAGAATGAATTAGGTTTTTTCCTCATTTAAGTCATTTGCTAACACAAATTTTGGGGAACATGCAGATATGAATAAGTAAACAAATAGACAGAGATTCATACACAGGTAATTTGTATATTAAAGACATTTCATTCTCTTCAGTGATAGTGACTATCACTGTGTGAAAGAGAAAGCTGAAACCAGTGGCCTTGATATTCAAGTTGAAAACCAATAGTCAGGTAACACCTTGAGACTTTTTTCCCAAACAGTATCATTAGCGAACATCTCACATTCCTATGTGATCTTCTTTATTATATCTACGGGCAATTTGCATTCATGGGTTGTTTTGTCATTAGAAAGGTCTCATTTCTTCACTTCATAGAAGTTATCCTGATGCACATTAGTCTGTGAATAAATGCTCCGGCTGGGAAAAAATTATGTGATATCATACCTGAAATTAAGTTTGGATTAATTATAAAAGTGATATTTTTTCTGCATTTGCTAGACATAGCCTACATGTAAAGTATCTACAGGAAGTAATATTACAGTCAGTGTTTCTACTTCTCTAATATAACACAGGGTGGTGAGACACTGGCACAGGTTGCTCAGGGAAGCTGTGGATGCCCCCTCCCTGGAAGTGTTTAGGACCAGGCTGGGTGGCGCTCTGAGCAACCTGATAAATTCTTCTTAGCATCTAATCTAACTCTAACCTCCTCTAGGTTGAAACCATTCCCCCTAGTCCTATCACTACCTGACATCCTAAAAAGTCCCTTAACAGTAGGCCTCCTTTAGATACTGGGATACTGAGATTGCCTCGACCCAGATGCAGGACCTTGCACTTGGTCTTGTTGAACTTCATGTGGTTGACATGGGCTCACAACTCCATCCTGTGAAGGTCCCTCTGGATGGCATCCCTTCCCTCCAGTGTGTCAGCCACACCACACAGCTTGGTGTCATCAGCAAACTTGCTGAGGGTGCGCTCAATGCCACCATCCATGTCACCAATAGTGACAACACTCATACTTTGTTTTTCCTGAAGTACTGAATAAACATAGTAGTACTGGTAGCATTAAAGTAGCACCAGGCTGTCTTTTAATGTGTTTTGAAACATTTTTCCTTTCATCCTGAACTGCTTTTTGTTATTGTCAGAACCATCAAGACAAAGAAAGCTCTGCTAGTGGTAAGGAGCATGGACTCTCATTCCATTTGCATGTATTTGCACAACTTAATGTTCCTTGGATTTATATCAGTGGATTTTACACCCTGATCTTGAGCTCCATATCTCACAAAATCATCCCTAAGAGATTCAAAGCAGCTGGTAATTTACAACTCTTTACTAACTACAGCAGGTGTGTATTTTTTTTGTCATCTCTGCAGCTCCTCATAGTACGTATTCAGATTTTTCATCCTGCCTGTAACAGATATTAGTGCAAACACCACTTTTTCAACTATGCTATAATTTATCAGATATTAAAAAAAAAAAAAGTAGCTTCAACAGTTTACTGAATGCACATAGGTCTGAAGTTCAAATTGGGACCTCTGATTAGTATGAACAGTCTCCCTGTTGAAATAACTGCTAACCAGCTAGTCAGAAAAGTAACATTTAAGTATACATGTTTAGTTAAAATATGATCATGTGATTTACTTTTATCTATCTGATTAATATAAATGTATGGAAACAGATACACATACCTGTATATGCACATCTACAAATATGTGTGTATTTTCAATTTCTGATTCCTGAACTTTTGTACTTGGTACCACTCTACAAAGGACTGGTTTATTTGCTATGTCTTGACACTATTGAGTGTCTCTGCTCTGCCAATTCGTGTTCACCCAAGGCTTTAGGAAGCATGAGCTGAACCAGATAATAGAGGCAGGTTCCAAAGCTGAGAAAGACATCAAGATCCTTTGGTAGAAGAACTTGTAATGTGAGGAAGATGTAAAGAACAGAATGTGCAAAGACTTGCAACGGTCATTGTCTACCATTAGCATCCAAATTTGGTTTTGTGAACTTAAACCTTAACTGATTTGTCCTTCTAGGGAAACTCGTAAGTGAAACTCATTAGAAATTGTTTGTGATTGCATCTTGAAGTCACTCTGAGCTTCCTAGGGACTGGCTTCTCCTACACAAACTGACCATAGACTTCTTTACTGACAGAAAATAAATCCTTGAGTCTTTTAGAATCTAGACTTAAAAACAGATATAAAATGTTGAATTTAGTAGACTGTCACCTGCAAATTTCAGGCAGATGAATTAAAAAGCTGAAATTCTAATGAAGATTAGTATTAATATGTTCCAAAAGTTGGTGGATGCAAGTCTTCTTTCTTTTCCTTTGAGAGCAATAAGAAATATCCACTACTTCTGCCACACAGCAATCTACTTTGTCTATGCCTGTCATCACAATGGATTTTCTGAAGTCTACTGAAAAACTATAGAAATTACTAAAGAACTGGACTGACACAAAGCTTCTGCCACCTTGCATGAAATCCACAGATATCCTTTGAATATAACACAGATCTTCCCATTGAGTTCAATTACTCACATAGAGCTCCTTTGGAGTCAGAAAAAAAATAATAATCACAAGACAAAACTATTTTAAGTTTTCAGCAGCAGTTAAATTTCTGTTTTGTCTAGTTGTAGGATTTTCCATCTCACTTAACAGTGTTAGAATTTTTTAGCTCCTTTGTCTAATAGGATAAAAGAGATCTTTTATTATTGGCCACATTAGCTTTAGGTTGTGGGAGAAGGTGGTGGTGGTGGTGTTCTTTGGTGCTTCTTGTTGCTCTTCCATGGCTGGCTCCAGGGACCAGCACAAATGGTAGGCAGTCTCTCTTCAGCCATGACACCTCTCATCTAAGGGAATGACTATTTTGAGTTATTCCAGTGTCCACTTTATTGGTGTTCTTAATAAAAAATCAAGGTTATTCTATTCTATTCTATTCTATTCTATTCTATTCTATTCTATTCTATTCTATTCTATTCTATTCTATTCTATTCTATTCTATTCTGTTCTGTTCTGTTCTATACTGATGGTATGAAGATTCCTGATCTTGCTCCCACCTTGTAATCTCTGCAGCCTACCCTGTCTCTCATTAAAAAAACATTTTGCTGAATGAGAGACGACTGGGAGGGCAGAGTAAAAAACAATAATTTATTCTAAAATAGTGGAATTAATTTTGTTTATCTCTTCAAAGGAAGGATACTGATGCACTTATACACACAATCACAGTGGCCTTTGCAATCTAGTAAGTGAAGTAGTAACTTCAATTCATGGGGATGGAAATAAGGTGCAGCTTTACAGGAGGAAAAAATAGGCACTCGAAGAACTTGGTTAGGAAAGTAGTGTAATTGTTGGGTTTTTTTGGGTTTGGTTTGTTGTGGTTTTTTTACCTTTTTCCTGAAAGAGATATCTATTTTAAACAGCGGCTGATTTAGATAAATCCAGTAGTTCATGTTACATAGAAGTTATAGTAGATAATTGCAATGGTCGTTTCTGTATTTATCACTTCTTAGTATATCTAGAGGTGTTTAAAAATTGCATTCTGTATTTTTGACTCTTGGTTTTCTACTGCAAGCCACATGGCAGTTATTCACCTGCTGAACATATGCTGAAGACAGAAAAGGTAAAACTTCCACAAATAGTCCTTCATTAGGAGCATTCATGACAACTTGATTTATAGGTATACCTTAGGGTATGTAGTCTGATTAGCTTCTTGACTTTGACATATCACCTTTTTATTCATCACATCTCTGAAATTTACTTTCTGACATTTTCTCTTCTCCAAACAACTACATATGAGATACCTGATTTATTCTCTGTGACAATCATGCTAATCTTGCTATGTCTAAGCACATAGAACAAATTCAAAGATTTAGATTCAAACTAAGTGATCATTAATTTACATGTCTGTCTGTCTATCTATCTATTTATCCATCTATTTGTTTTCCCTTTATTTTAGTCCTGAATTACCTGGTCTCAAAAGGTGTTTGGCTAAGTCTTCTTTTTCTGGCAGAGATCTTCCTTGGAGAGATTCAAGACGTATCCACAGAGCAGCCTGATAAAATCTGGTTCTTGCTCTAGTAGAGGGTTTTGTAATGTTCTCAAGAGGTACCTTCCAACTTAAATTACATTATGGTAATTTTATGGAGCAGAAAATAAAAAGTTTCTCAGCCAAAGTCAGGATCCAGTTGCAACAGTTTGAATTCAAATGAATTTGCTGTGAATAGTAGGCTGAGTAACTGTGACTGAAATTTTTCTATAATTGCTGTACTCCAAACAGGAATATAATACAAAAGATTTGGCTTCAGCATAAGTTATCATTATTTTACTCTGTGAGGATGAAATAACAAAAGATGTAAATGGCTTGAGGTTCCTCTGATAATTGTACACACATCCAGTGATCAAAGATGGGGGAAAATGCAGGTATAATTAATTCATATTTCTCAAGTGGATGGAAGATACTGGCTGGTTTTATATTAATCCTGTGAATAAAGTATGCATGTATGGAAAATGCTGTCATGTGCAAAGAGGAGCTATGCCTCTGTACGAAGTTAACTCTTTGCATTTCCATCTTCTGAGTGGAGTCAAAACCTGGAGCTGGTGTCCTGCACACATTCCTACAAAGCAGAGCAGCAGCTTCTAAGATGTTTTCCTCTGTAGTGACAATGCTGTTTGCATATCTTTACGTACCTACATATTCTAAACAGTGGTTTAGGTAAGAGAGTGTTAATTCAAAAAATTACTTATGATCTTGTCAGTGTACTTTTACCAAAGGCATAATGCAGAACTGGTCTCCAACCAGAACACCCACCAAAACCCTTTCAAGCTCCCTGCACAAAACCTGTGCATTTTGTAGGCCTACTTGTTCCTGCACACTATGTGCAGTAAAAAGCTCAGCTTTCCATGTGATCAAGAACTGTAGCTGACTCTGAGTGGTGGTCAGATAAGTCCTTTCACAGTAACTTGCCTGGCTAGCACTCAGATCTGAAACCCAGAAGGTATTTTTAATGAGTTATTGTTCCCTGAAAATATTTCTCCCCTTATAAGCTCTTACTGCTCTTCAGTAACACTGATTATGACACAAAAGTAGAGTCCCAAAGTGATAAATCTGGTATCATTCTATTCTCAGATGTGTATACAATTGTTAAATTTGCCCTTTTTTATAATCTGTGAACTCAGTGGAATAATGTAAGGGATTAATTTGACCTCTTTCATCTGCAGATGAAGCAGACTAATGAATGTAGTTTATTTTCTTTGTGACTCACTTTTATTAAATATTTTTTTTCTGTCTTGTACATTGTGCTTTGCAGAGTATTAAGCTGTTGGAAAACATTATATCCCACAATGACTGTCTGTGCCTCTGGGCTTTGCTTATTTAGATAACAAATACACAAGGAAACTGATCTGCATGTGGGGTTCTATTTGCATAACTCCATTTATTCCAGTGACACAAACTACATGAGAGAATCAGCTCATAGAGACCTGATACATAAAGAACTTTATATAATTACCTATTGAAATGTCAGAACCCTTTTAGAAAGACAGTCCATGTGGAGGGCTTCTGTCATTCTGGTATTGCTATACTTGGGGTTTTTAACTTACTGGTATTAATTCAGTAAAAAGAGTTGAATGCCCAGAAACGATAGAGATGAAAACACGACTACAAAATAAATGGAGTACTTAGAGCATGATTTCTGAGGAGATAATGTTGATTAATTCCTTCCTGATGTAAATGATGGAAAAAGTTAACCTTACAAAGATACATAGTGTATCTGTGCCTCTAACAAGGACCACGCAGTGATTATATTCAGTAATTTGTCTGATAAAAATAGAACTTGTAGCCAGAGTGTGTTGAATGTCAAAGCTGTTCCCTGAGTTCCTCATATTTGTCAACATTAAAAAATGTGCATTTACCCAAATTGTAAAGCCTGGTACTTTTAGCACTAGGAGATTCTAAGTGTCTCTGTCATGGCACCAGTAACACCAATTTATGAGTATTGAGGCAAGGAACAACTTCTATTTCAAATATTTTAACATGAATTTAATTTAAAGATTCTTTATAGTAATGACAGCAGGGATAGGATGAAGTTTAAAAGATTAAAATTAAGGACTCATATACTTAAATAGTACATGGGAAAGTAAATAGTAGGAAATACTTCCTACTCATGAGATCATTTATTTCATAAGACAGCAGATTGATACCAATTTCAGTTTCGGGCCCACTAGTAAAGAAAAAAACACTGATAAATATATAATATAACTAACTAAATAACTAAATAACTTTGACTTAATTATGCAGCAAGAACCTACTGTCTATATTTTACACTGAAGTGAAACTTAGTGCAGGGTAAGGATGTGAAGTGCAGTATTTTCAGTTTATTTGGAAGACAAGCAAAGGCATGTATTTCCATGTTCTGAGAAATAAGGCTGAGAGAAAGCTCTTGACACCAATTTGGATAACACAGAAAAACTAGAAGAAAAATAATTACCTCTTGTATTGATTTAAATAAATATAGAAATAAATTTAAATTATTTAAGGTGAATTGAATCCTTTTGGAAGAAAAATAGAACATTAAACATCTCGCTTTAGATTTCAGAACTTGTTACTAAGAGGCCTTTACTGCTAGCTTAGAAATTTCAGCAGCTGGTATTTGTTTAGGGACAAAGTCAAAATAAAGCATAAGAACAGTAAGGCATTCCTCTGCTTCCCTCCTCCCCACACCCAATACTGTGAGCTTGTTTTTATGACATAGTAACCAACTGACAAGCTGTCTCTTTATGTTTGCAGAATCTGGCTAAATGTACAGTTAACTAGAAGAAGACATAAAGTATCCTCAAGAAATATCAGCTTTAGTTTTAAAATAATGGTTTTACATATGCCCTGAGAAACTGAAACATAGATTTATAAGCTTATGTGGTGCAAGGGGAAAGAAACAGTTACAAACTGTAACTTGTGTCATTTGGTTGTGTGGCACTAGGACATCTGGAGGTCCAATTGCTAATAAAGGTCTAGCTTCATCATCCATAATTCCTTGTAGAAGGACAAAAGATAAAAGAAGTTCCATTACACCGTCCATGGATCTGACACGAATGCAATACTATAGACCATGAATTTTCTGAGAGTTTAGCACTTGCCTGTTTGTTCCATCACTCTCATTATTTGTACATTGGAAACTATCGTTACAAGGAAAAAAATATCGATCCTCCTGCCACTTTTAATTAGGAAGCTTCTATAGATTTTGTACCTACATCCCATCATATGTCTTTATTAAGTTCCTTTTGATCTCTGATTTAAGAGAAGTAAGAGCAATGAAATAACTTGGAAGTTCCAAAATAATGGTGGCATTTAAAATAAAGTGTCTACCAGGCAGGAATACTCAAGCTGCATTGGTAAGGCTGAGGAACAGGTTTACATGATAGCAATTATCTTTTGTGATGTCTGTTTAAAATCAATACCTACCCAAAGGCATTGCTTCTCTGACATTACAGATGTTTCTTGAGAGGGAAATGGACTCCTGTACTCTTTTTAAAGTCAACAGTAAAACAGGTGCATAGAAAAAGCATTTCTATCTCTTTTGAAAGCATTTTGTTTCTACCGAAGCAATATATGTAAACTGTTAGCTGCTTTTATGCATGCTAGATTTAGTCTACTAGTTCTTTGAAACTACATATAATTCAGCATTATGGAGGTGTCACTCCTGCTGTCCTCTTTTCTTCAGTAAATTTATTCCCAAGGTGTAGAAGATGAGATTTTCTAGGTATCCCTCAGACTGAGCTGAAGGTTTTCCTGCATACATACTTTAATCACCAAACAAGTAAAAGTGTTCATTATAATGTAAAGTTAATTTAATAGTCAATGTAAAATCCTGTAATACATAAAACTTTTATATTTTTGATTCTGCAGAACAATATGAAACACATCAGGTGTAAAATCACATGTTGTTTTAAATCTAAATCTACCATCTTTATCCTTCAGGAACAGTATTTTCTTATACAATTAGCACCCCAATAAGAAATTCTATGACGTTAAAGGATGATTTTGCCTTCACTTGGAAAATATTTGGAAAATACAGTTTCATCCTAATCTCCTGTGCACCTTTTCAAAAATTATCTAGTTCAATTCTGGACTGTACTGGAAAAAAAGAAATTTAGAAATGGTGCTTCAACTTTTACTATTGAAGAGCCAACACAAGAATTTTATACTTGCCATTTACTTTTCTCAGATGTGTGAGACAAATCCTTTGCCATCTTCTCAGTTTTATCAGAGCATCATAGACAAAATACTAAGAAAACAATCTGAAGACCAAGGAAATATTGAAGTGCCTCTAAATGTACTTTATTAATTCTCCTTTAATGGCAGATATCTACACTATAGGCAGCTGCAACTGAATTAATTGTTTCAGTGCCCTAGTTAAACTATTGCACTACAAGGACACAATTAATTCACGTCAAGTTGGCATGTAAATTAGGTCAAATGTATAAGGAGTCTAAAATGCCTATTTATTTGCATTGTCTTAAAAGTAAGATTAGGATGACAGGCTCATATGTAGCTATCAGGCAACTAAACCCCAAAAATAAGAATAAATGAGAATAAAATTCAGCACACAAAAATACTGCTTTTGTGGTAAAATCATAGAAAGAACTCATTTATATTCCAATAAAAAGAAAATTCTCAAATAATAGGGATCTCAACTTAAAATGTTGTTCTATTGCATTCAAAATTATTTGCATACAAATATTTTTTTAACAAATGTTTTCTCAGTGTCTTGGGATAGTGTAGTGGAGTTTTGGAAGCAGGGGACCATAGGGGTGGCCCCTGTGAGAAGGTGCTGGAAGCTCCCCAGGTTCCAATGCTGGTCCCACGTCTGCCCAAGACCAAGCAGATAGGGGAAGCTGGGTGCACCTTTGTGAGTATTGTGCTCAAGACAGGGGAAACAAAACTGCAAAAATATAAAAAAAATCTTTCAGAGCAGAGGAGAGGAGGAGGTGGGAGAGCAATTCCATAGAAGAAACCAAGGTCAGTAAAGAAGGATGGAGAGAGATTTCCCTGCAGCCTGTGGTGAGATGGCAGACTGACCCCTGACAACCATGGAAGAGCACAATGGAGCAGTCCCTAAAGAAGGACCCTTAGTTGAAGGACAGGGAACTGCTTGAGAGAGTCCAGTGCAAAGCCACAAAGATGATTAAGGGAGTGCAACATCCCCCTTATGAGGAAAGGCTGAGGGACCTGGGTCTCGAGTTTGGAGTAGAGGAGACTGAGAAGCAACCTCATTAATATTTACAGACATGTAAAGCGCAAGCGTCAGGAGGATAAAGCCAGACCCTTTTCAGTGATACCATAGGACAAGGGACAAAGGGTGCAAGCTGGAACATTGGAGGTTCCGTGTAAACATAAGAAAAAGCTTTTTCACTGTGAGGGTGGCAGAGCATTGGCACAGGCTGCCCAGGGAGGTTGTGGAGTCTCTTCTGGAGGCATTCAAAACCCACCTGGATGAGTTTCCATGTGACCAACACTAAGTGATCCTGCTCTGGCAGGGGCGTTGGACTCAACGATCTCTTGAGGTCTCTTCCAACCCCTAACTTATTGTGATTCTGTGAAGAGTCATAGTGGAGCAGTACCTGAAGGACCATGGTGGGGTAAATGGGGATTTGTAACCCCTGAAGAGTCCCAGGTGGTCAGACATGATGTTGCAGCCTTAGTAGGATCGTGGGGAGGGGCAGATGTGGATCTGCAGCCATGGAGGGCCCTGTGTCAGAGGAGGTGACTGTTTCTGAAGCAGATGTGACTCTGGGCAGCCCAGGCTGGAGCAGCTCCTGAGGGACTACACCTGTGGGAGGGAATCATGGCAGAGGGGTTTGTGAAGGACTCTCTCCCATGAAAGGGAGCCCATGCTGGAGCAAGGGAAGAATTTGAAGAGTTCTCCCCCTGAGGAGGAAGAAACCTCAGAAACACCGTGTGGGGAACTGACCCTAAAGCCCCACTCCTCAGCCCCTGTGCTGCCAAGGGAGAGGCAGTGGTGAAGTAATTCAGGCCTGGGAAGAAAGAAATAGGGGAAGGTATTAAGATCTGGCTAAGTTTTCTCTTTCTCCTAGTAGGTTAAATCAGGTTGAGTCTGTCTGTTTTTTGCCTGTAACCGTAATTAGGGAAAGAAAACCTCCCTGTCCTTGTCTCAGTTAAGGAGCCTTTGGGTGGATTTCTTCCTCCCTGTCCCACAGTGGGGGTGGGGAGTGAGAGAGCAGAGGCCTGGTTGGTACCGGCTGGGCCTAAACCCTGACACTCAGCATTAACATTACGCTGTTAGCTTAAAGTATAATCACACATGAATTTACTCAACGACCAGTCACTGTTATTTAGTTATACAATCATTCATTTTATGTTTGCTTATATTTAATTAATACTCAGCAGACCAAAGGCATTTATAATATCACTTTATCAGAACCGGTAAGTGTAAATATTCTAACAGGAAATTTTGCATAGTATGAATTTAAACACAGTCAATTGTAACCTAAAATCCTTGCTTGTATTGTCAATTGTAAACATGTAATATTTAGTAGTAATTGACTTGGATAAAATTAATATATGCTACCACTGTAGCTGTTCTTGTAAATAACTTTCACTTTTACAGATAAAAATTCCATTTCATGGCCTAAAAGTGTGAAACGTAAAATGAGTTGCAATGAATTAAAAAAAATTATATTAAAGTACATTAATAGCATGAATACAATTTTCCTGAAGTATTTAGGTGCCATGTGTTAAAACGTCAGTCCTTCAAATGAGATTTCTTCAATCATTATTAAAGTGATAACACTGTAGTAACCTTGTACCATTCTCCTAATTTTTCTGACACATCACTGAAAATAATTCAGCATATTTTCCTTGATCTTTTCTATGATTATCTCCTGGTTTGTTATTGTTATGTGTAAAAATAATTATGTATGAAATTGATGTTGCACAGGAAGTTCCACCTCAACATGAGGAAGAATTTCTTTACGGTTTACAGAGTCCTGGAATAGGCTTCCCAGAGAGGTTGTGGAGTTTCCTCTGGAGGTATTCAAGACCCATCTGGATTCATTTCTGAGTGACCCACCCTAGTTTTGGTCCTGCTCTGGCAGGGGGGTTGGACTCAATGATCTTCAGAGGTCTCTTCCAACCCGTGGCATTCTGTGGTTCTGTTAAAAACTCAAATTCCAAAATACACAAGCATTTATAACCTCATTGAAATCAGCTGAGTATATCCACTGAGCTGAAAGAGACCAAGGAGTGAACTCAAATACATAACATTTATTTCTAAGATCAACTAGACTGACTCGGAGATTGATTTAGAAGCTCAGATATTTTCTTTAAAGAAAAAAAATGATGGAAAAGTCTTTTTCCTTTTCTCACCTTTGACTTCATCAGAATATTTTTTCTTAGGCTTAAGCATTTATCACTGTGAGATGTTTTCTGTAATGCAAATGAATCTCATAACTTTTCTCTAAAGCCTTTTGCATTTGTCAGCCTCTTTTTACAAGTATGGAATCACAACAACATATTATACTGATGTGACAGAGAAATTTTCAAAGGACCTGATTTTCAGATAGCAAAAACTCAGTCCTTTTTTGTAAAACCAACTATAACTCCTGCAGAGTGGGAGAAAATAAACTTCTTTTATAATATATACTCTTAACCATCTGGAACCTGACAGGTATGAATAAGATATTCCTCCTGAAATATGGTAGACTTGCATATGCAGATTTTCACCCATTATTTTTTGTTAGTAAGTCTCTTTAAATGTGTCAGGTGTTTTATAAATTAGTATCGTCTGTTCAGGAGCAAAACTTTCAGCACTTCTAATGTTCCTAACCTGCCTTTTCTAAGCTGTTTAGTGATTATCTGATAATATTGCTGCAGAAAATGATTTTCTGTAAGTATTTAATCTGTGGAATTTTTTTCTAAATTTCCCCTTAAATAATTCTTTACACCATTTAATAATAGTAAAATCTGAACAACTACTTCCATATAGTCTTCATTTTACAGTCTCTAATTATTTGGTCCAGTTCAGTATAAAGTCATAGAATTATCATCATGCTGGGAAAGAACCTTCAAGATCATCAAGTCGAACCATCAGTTCTACACTACATTAGCACTAAGTTATCCCCTGAGGTGCCACATCTACCTGTTTTTTAATACCTACAGGGGCAGCAACTTCACCACCTCCCTGAGCAACCTGTTCCAATACTTCATCACTCTTTCATTGAAGAATTTTTTCCTAATATCTAGTCCAAATCTCCCCTGGTGCAATTTGAACCCATTGCCTCTTGTCTTATAGCTAGTCACTGGGGAGAAGAGGCCAACACTCACCTCACTACAACATCCTTTCAGGTAGTTGTAGAGTGCAATAAGGTCTCCCACCAGCCTCCTCTTCTCCAGGGTGAACAGCCCCAGCTCCTTCAGCTTCTTCTCGTAGGAGCTGTTCTCCAGACCCCTAATCAGCTGAGCTGCCCTTGCATCTTGATGAATGTCTAGATGTTATTTTCAACACATTATCACTTCTGTTTTTATGAAGTGAATTTTCAGTTCCTTTATATAGAGTATTCACTACAGAAACTTGGATTCTGTCTTTCCAGGTTAAAACATATTATGGATTTAGTGTTCACTGCCAAAAGCACACCATATGTTTGAATGCATAGACTTCTTTTTAGCATTTTCCCCCATGTCCTCTTTTATGTCTGACGCTCTCTTAATAACTGTTACAACTGCTTTATGGCACCTTCCTGCAGTTCTGATTCCTCTAACAAAAATTTTCCTATACCATGTATTCAGGGGTAAAAACTTAACTTATTTTTCTTTTTTTCTTCTTGGCCTCTCTGTAGTTGATTTTGCCCACATAACTCAATGTCTGTAACACAGACCCAAGTGTTTTCTTGTGGCAAATCATTGTCTAAATATAGGCTTGTGATTTATGGTCAATCATGAGTTTTAGGCTTCCAAATACCTTGGAATTCATTAGTAGTAATGTAGAAGGAGGTATGGTCCTGCCACACAGACCTGTCCTGTGAGCAATTTAGTGACTTAAATACTCAAATGGAAATAACTGCCTTCCATGTCTTTTTTTTTTTTTTTTTTTTTTTTTTTTTTTAAATTTTATCTTCTCTTTTATGTTATATGGTCAGCAGTCCATATGAGAAGAGAAGCTGTTCTGTCATTCCTCCCTACTGCCACCCAATTGTCCTTAACTCCCAAACCAACAGCTCGCACAACTTTGTGCTTAGTTTCAGTATCAGAAATCTGTGTCACTGCAACAGCTGGGACATACTTGGCTGTAATTTGTTTTGTCCTAGAAAGGTCAGTTATAAAGTAGAAGCAATTATTAGATTGTTTAAAGAAATCAATCCATATTGTGGAGCATCTAACTGACTTAGTTCAGGAAATGTATTTTACTTTTATTTCTATTGATTAACGAGCAACAATATATAATTGTGAAAATGATAAAGGAATTTAAATAATCATATGAACTACTGAAGGAATGCTGTCCGATGTACATTCTTAAAACAAAACCTGGGATTACTTCTTTGTGCAACCTTGTCACTGTATGGCAGCCTTCACAGTGCTACTGTTGGATCTGTGCTTTGATTTAGTTTCATATACAGATATCTTAGCCATGATTTCATTTTAGTAAGAAGCATAACAGTCTTGGAGAGAGGAGAGGAGAGAAGTGAGAAGAGAAGAGGAAAGAGGCTAAACTACACATTAAATAAGCATTCTGGCGTGGCAGAATGAGAACAGTGGTGGCACAGAAGAATAACATTAGAATACAAAGAGGGAGGTGGAAGAAATAAATGCCCCTTAGAGAGCTTTAACCAAGATGCTGAAGTTATGAAACCTACAAAGGTTTAGCTCAACTGATATCATGTATCATTCATTGGTCACACATTCAATCTTCAAATGAATGGTCAAACCACCTTCACAGGACTTTTAATTGATGTGTTCTAGTTGACAGAACAGAAAGGTTAAAGTACATAGACAGCAATTTATAGTAGCTTAGCTGACTGGTAAAAAATTATCTGTTTGATGACACTTACTTGTTCAATTACAAGCTCATATCTTAATTGTGATTTGCAGTGACTTGTATCACCTTGATATTAAGCAGAACAGCACACTCCAATATAAACTGCCTTATTAAAAACATTACCTGGCATCATATGTAATAATCAGCTGCTACCTAGGAAATACTCAGTGCTCATAAGGGCTTAATTTCCACTTGAGCTATTCAGCTAAGAGCAAGGTCTTCCAGATTTCCTTCTTGGATATGTCTAAGCACTTAGTTATCTCGGCACAATTGACTTGTTGGTCATACCAGGCACCACAACTCTTACAGAACAGCAAACAAACAATTTCTGGGAGATTATGACCTTCTTTTCTTTATGACAGACCATAATTGAAGTATAAAGACATTTATATACATTATTCTAGTGAAAAGTCATCACTATGAAATGACTTGGTTAGAGTGGATTCAGAACTAGATACGACATACCTTGTGGAAAATGTTGTCTGCAAGCCTCCAGGCCTTACTGGAGTGTGGACAGAAGTGCCTAGATCTGAACAGGAGTTCGCAGGTATCATATTTATACTAATGCATGTGCTAGAGCTTCCAGTTCTGAAACAATACCTCCATTTATGCAAAATATAGTTTAGCCAAAAAAAACCCCAAAAAACCACCACCAAAAAATAACCAAACAAACCCCCCCCAAAAAAAGCCCAAGTATTATCAAACTTCTTCACATTGTTATCTTCAGAATATGACACTGGTAGGGTCATTTTGCCTCAAATGAAAAAGATGTGAAATTTGTAAAGATTTTAATTTAGGTGAGCTCAGCACCCTCTCTTCTAAACCTGGGAAACTTTACTTCCTTTGCCATTTTTTCCTGTTGAAAATAATTTAATTTCTTGACTGGTCTATATCCTTTATTCTGAAAAATTCCAGCTTTTGCAAAGCCAGATTTGGAATTTAAGAGATGTAGGAAAAAGAAATTCTATTCATTAAAAAATCTAGAAAAGAAAATCTACTAAGAAACAATGTTTTACTTTCTACTGTGAAACAGCTTAATGAAATGCAGAATATCTCCTCTTTAATGACTTGTTCACATAGTGGTGGTCAGAATTTTTTTTTTTCTGTATTACTAATATTGCTGCAGATCACCCTCCTATGAACCTTAACACCTTATTACAGTGATTTTCCAATAAACTATTGGGAGACAATTAGTCACTGTCAATTCTATATAACATTACACAATAAGAAACAGTACTGTTCTAGTACAGTTATTAATGTAAAAACCATGCTGGCATTGCTATCTTTAGTCACTAATTAAAATAAGGAAAAGTCACAGCAGATGAAGAAAGCTAGAACAAAAGACATTGGGTTTGCGTCACATCCTTGAAAGTTTGGAAATAGCTTAATTGAAAAGAAATGACTGAAAGAGCAAACAAGAAAAATGGACAAAGCACTCATAAATCCAAAAAAAAAAGAAAGCATAATTATCAGTATCATGTTAAACAGGGTCTAAACAGGCTTGTAGAGCACTCACTGCCAGGAAAGTGTATTAAAAAGGATGCAAATAGAAATGTGTGTTTTTCGAGATGCAAATAATGCTATATAAGACAATGTGTTTACAAAAAATGCATTGCACGTATTGCTCAAGTGAAAATCTATTCACTTAGAAGCTCTGGAAATAGCACCATTTATTGATTCACTTTATTTGATAATTAGATATTGGCAAGTGTATTTGAGAACCTTTCATTTGTTACTTAAGGTTGGTTGTTTATTTGTTTAGTTTTAGCTGTGTGTCCTATATGGCAGATTAGGAAAGTCAAGAAAGACTGAAAAAGTCTTAACTAGAATATTTCCACTTAGTTCTGTGTTTTGCAGTGTGCAGATGTGAAAGAGAGCTGAGAAAAATGCTGAAATCATTCTTATGAGAACAGATGAAACTGACAGACACAGAATGATTGGAGTTAATTGATCATGACCATCAACAAATGTAACCACAAACATCCCAGATACTGTGCAATTAACATGGCAAGCTGAATGATATAGCAGGTCTACAATTTTCAACGTAATCTTGTTATTTTATTCTGCATGTAAATATTTCTTTTTGCAATTCAATTTGA
Organism: Heliangelus exortis; assembly: GCF_036169615.1. NCBI lineage: Eukaryota > Metazoa > Chordata > Aves > Apodiformes > Trochilidae > Heliangelus > Heliangelus exortis. The sequence goes on from NC_092422.1 coordinate 12,945,277, forward strand.
TCCAGTATTTCAGGATTTACAAGTGCCAAAATCCTACTGAAGTTTTGGGAGGTTTTGGTATCTACAAATTCCCTTTCTTCTTCAAGGTTCTTCTTCAAGGGGAGAACTAAGATTTATTGATGGTACTGATGATGTTCACTGATGTTATTGAAACTAGGTGTAACAAAACAAAATATTCTTCAAAGCTCTCAATATACATAATACTCCTGGGGTACCCTTCTGTGAACATTTAGATAGCATGAAAATTAGTAGCTGCCCAAGACAAAACTGTGGAAGAAGCATATTGGTTTATATTTTATGGATTTTATGGATTTATGGAGGATCACAGGTGACTATAATTTAATAGTAGCATTCCCTTCTAACAAGTATCACATAGTAAATAGAAGCAAATTCTAATATTTGCCTTTTAAAAATTTTTCTAATTTAAAAATTACTAATAGTTAATTATTTCAAAATAAAAATTCATTTTTCAAAGGAAATTTAAAAAGAATAATATACTATATTTCATAGAAGTTTCAATAAATTTATTTTAGAAAATACTTCTATGTGTTTGTTATCTTTACCAGAATAGTTAAATATTACTATAATAAATTCTATCATGGTAACATATATTAACCACATCTATGGAACTGAGATATCTCCTAAGATAAAACAGCTAGACACAGTTAGATGAAGATAGACAATAAACAGGACAATACTGCTCACTGCACTGTACGAGGTATTTTTTTAAAATTATCATATCTAAAAATTACATATATTAAATAGGTCATTAAGGACAGAAAAAACACTCTTCCTTTAGTTATTTACTCCCTTGCATTTCCTAGTGAAAATTTATTTCAGATGTAATGAATCAATAGTGTTTTCATTATAGTTCATCTGTAGAAAGAAAATTCTTTTTATAAGAACACAGGCAAGGACTACCATTGTTCAAAGATTTCTTAATGACTTCTATTTTTTTTGAGAAAAAAATTAAAATAAAATACAAAAACATTGTAGCATCTGAGGAGGATTCTACAAAAAAATTTGATCTAAACTTAAGAAAATACAGAATCCTGTATCTTCTTTTCTTCATCTTTTACATCTTAAGAGAGTGCTGTTTCATTTTTCTCCTCTTGTCTCTCATCATCTTTTGCTGGAACTTCCTAAAATTATCTGTATAACAACTTCCCTTACCTTAAAAATCTTCAGTGAGTCACAGATATACAGACACATAAGGTGGCTGGCATACAAGCTTAAAATATATCATTGCTTCTCAGTTCTCTCTCACTTTCTGTTGTTATTTCTCAATATAAACTTGCATAGTAACTTCTCCGAGAAAAAAATTACCTTTTTAGAGTCGTACCAGACTGATGATTTGTGAAGTATTCAAAAGCTTTCTGGTAATAAATTACAACACCACTGATAATCAGCATGACACATTCTAAAGTACTCGAATCTTGCCCTCATTTTCTCACCTAAAAGTCACATGGTAATACAATTTCTAAAAGGTCAAGATGTATGCTTTTCCCATAACCATGGTGAGATGGTGTTTCTGTCATGGCAGAACTCTTTTTGTCTGAGCTTTCTTTCACACCTTTTCTAGTTAAAGCCTCCAGTATTAATGGTTACTCTTAGGTCCAGTGAGTGACTCTAATAATATGACTTCACCTATTTAATATGATACTCCTAGAAAACAGGTTTATGTTCATACAAATAGATCTATTAATTTCTTTGGCCATCTTGATATTCTGGGAGTATTATATTTAATTAATCCAATTTAAAAGTACCGTATACAATCATATATGTCATTTCTTTTTAATACCTACCTTTCATTCTTCTATAACCTGTGTTCATGGGCTATTAAACACAACATTTATATTTCTTATTGCTTAGAGTGTACAGTCAAACCACATTTTTGATTTAGGTTATAATGGAATTTTGAAAACATATTTACCTGTAAATCTTACCTGTTTAAAAGAGCTACAATTCCAGCCCAAGACCTGCTTCTTAGTCTTGGTTTGCAAATACCGGGATAGTGTGAGAGTCTGATCTCACTGATTTGAAATTGTCTGAAAAGAAGAATTTTAAAGTGAATAGGGTGGAGGACCTGGCCTGGCCAGAGCTGAGTAGGGGGTGACACCCAGAAAGAGATAAGAACTAAGAACTAAAGGCTGGGTGGAGACTACTGCCCTTTTCTGAGGGCCAGCCTGCAGTGCTGGGAAGTCCCTCCAGGGATGATTACCCTGGCCAGGGTGGAGGAAGCCACCTTGATTGTACTGATGCTGATGTACCTGGCTGAAGGGGATGGAACGGAGTGGGGAGTGGAGTCTGGAAAGAGATAAGACCTGTGTGCTGGATGCCCCCCCTCCAGGTGAGCCTGTTTGCAATGGCTCTGATGCCAATGACCCTGGCTTCTGTGGCAGCTGACTGACTGCTGCCCCTTTGTAACAAAAGGGACTCAGGGGTATATATGGCTGTCCAAGCTGTGGCTGTTGGGTCGTCTCTTGACCCACCACCATCTTGCATTGGATCCTGTCCAGGATCAGCACCATCTTGAAGAAACCCACTGGATAGCTGGACCCCTGCTGGGGACTCTCTCTCTTTCTCTCTCTCTCTCTCTCTCATTCTTTCTTCCCACTTTCTTACCCTTTTTCTCCACTTTTTTTTCTCTCTCCTCTCTTATACCTTTTCCTCTTTCTTTTGCCCGGCTCTATAGTTTTGCCTGTGTCAATTGTCAAACAAAATCTGCTTGCAACTGACCCTTCTACTCTTGGACTTCGTTTCGCAGATCCAAAGCAAAAATAAATTTTAATGTTACCTTGGATCATAACAGAGAGAAGTCTCTGTAGTGATGGAGTTATGAACAAGTTTACCCTTGGCCTGACAGAAGAATTTAAACTTGTGTACAGCTATTTTTACCTTATTAGAAAGATTCTTGCCTGATTTATACTTTAGATATCTTCAGCATATAATCTTAAAAATATTAATACACATTATACGATGTTCACTTTAAACTTTATAATAAGTTTTATAAAAATTTTATATAATATTTTACAATAAATTTTCACAAAAAATAATTTAAATTTACAGACATTGCACTGCATCAGTTTAATTTCTACTGTAAAAGTTAATTGACTGGTTTAACTTACTGATAATGACCTACAGAATCTTTCCACAGCTTCCATGATGGGTTAGCAAGCAGTAATTACATAAAATTTTAAAAGCTATTTTTTAATTTTTAATTTGATCCTAATTTCATTGCAATCATCAGTGGACCTTTGTCTGAGTCACAAAAACCTGCCCGCATCAGCTGCAGCCAGAGAATGAATGATCTCTCCTATGCATGCCTGCTAACTTCATACTGAAGGAAAATTGGAAGGCTATTAAGGACAAAAAGCTGCTCCAACTTTTGTCCAAGTCCTTACCAGTGGCACAATACTTCACCTTTTATTTAGTTCTTTAATTTGTTGGTAGTCCTGAAAAGATTTTCTGTTGCTTTGACTGCCTTGAGATTTTTTCTCATTTTCCATTACTCCTTTCACCTTTTTTCAGAAGTGTTTTGTTTTCTGTTGAATATAATTTAAACTGCTACTCTTCTGGTGGTGAGTGTCATTCTCCTAAAGGCACATCAATATATGTGCTGAGAGAAACCCATACTTCAGCTTCTTTCAGAAGAAAGGTGAAAGCATCTGCAGAGACAGACACATGACCTTTGGATCAGAGATCTGGATGCTCTTCCCAAACTTATAACTTCTGTCAAGATTAATTACTGAGCTACTTACACCTGAAGCTCAAGGAGAACATCAGACAGAATTCAACCAAACTGATTGGATTTAATGCCTTGCATCTTCACCAGCTCTGGGACTTATTTTTTTTTCTTTTCATATAGGACACCACTCTGTGTTGCAAGTTCTCTGGTGACACTCATAATATTCGGTGAATTTGATATTTTTATTAACACTACAGTCAGTGATGCCAGTCTTGCCACACACTGTGTGTGCAAATACTGTGTTTACATTAGAAATGATGACTGACACTTGAGTAGACATTTTCACAGTGGTTAAGGCTGTGCCTCATGCTAAAGACCATGGAGGTCTCATAGCTAAAACCCCAGGGACTGCTTTAAACACAATATAATGGATGCTATCATCTCTGCTGCTAGCAATGAGATAAGGGTAAATAAATCTAATCTTTCAGGGCATAAAATGAACACCTATGGAGCACAAAAGGGCATTTTCTTATTAGTCAACCATATAGATCATCATAATATGACTTCCAGACTCATTCTGTGTGGCGCTGTCTGACATGTCCCACATGTTACAGGTTTATACAGCAGCACAGTGAACCAGAAGTGCTGTGGGAAAGGTTACAGTCCTCACCTCTGAAGCTGAATATTTGTCTATCCTTCCTTTTATTATCTATTTTTTAATAATGTTTTGTTTTTAAGTAAAATGGTAGAGTTTTCAATATACTAAGTAGATTTTTTTTTTCCCCCCAACATGACTAGATATGAAATGGCTTGGATTTTCAGTAAATGAATTAAATTTCCCTTTTTTTTGATTCTTCCATGTTGGACTCATTATTTTAATATGGGGGAACTGCAAGCATGATCCTTCTCTTTTACTTTCTTTTAAGGTTTCCTACATGTATTTGATTTAAAGCTAAATCCCTGCTTTTGTACCTGTTAATCCTTTTTTTTTTTTTCCTACTGTATGCTAACAAGAAATACAGTTTTAATAGGGAGTCAAACAAAAAGCTGAAATTCAAAGATCATTATAACTTCTTTCTCTAGTTTAAAATTCATTAGTTTGAACAAGTGGAAGCTTGAGTCACCCACCGTACTTTTATTTTCAAGTAAAACAAAAAGATTTTTGTTTTCATTAGAAGAAAAACAAATATTTATCCATTACAGTGCACACATGACACAGGAAACTGGAAACAAAAAAATATGAAGTTGCTATAGGTAATTGGAAAATAGCATTTTTGCACCTGAGGGGAAAAAATAGCGAAACTATGGAACTTTTATTTCCACTTACAGAGGGAGACATTCAATTCAGTTGCCCAGCTTTCAAAGATAGTAAAAACTTAATGTCAGTTATGAAAACATATAACCCAAGGAGATACAGGACTCTACATTAAAATTTAAATACCTTGTAATCCAAAAGAAATATGGGAATTGTAATTTTTTTCACAAATTTAAATAATTTTTCCAAAATAAAATATTAAAAAAAAAAAATATTTCAAATCAAATTTAGAATTGAAATTAAAAGACTGAAGGTCTTAATTTAAAATAAAAAATGTTTCTCAAAATTACTTATCTTGAGGCTAACAGTAAGTTACAGAAACAGTCTGTCAAAACAAATCTCAGAGCCTTTTTTTAGAACCAGAAAAGATAGCTTCTTGTGTCACTCTCTAGGTAAATTACAGAGAATCTCTTCTCAGAGTAGGATGAATTTTTACTATTGAATTTACAATACTTTTATTTCTACAGCAATTTGATTCCCTGATCAAAATGTTTAAAAAAAAAAATAAAAATCTGCTTTTATACTATATATAACAGACTTGTAGAATAGGTTTCAGGTGATCAGTAATATTAAAAGCTCTTTTCTGATGTGTGCGATATAGTTCTGGGTTTTTTTACTCCTGGGTAAGGAAATAGAGTTATGATAATATCTATGCCAATACACAGAAAAATCTGCAATGTATTTCTCACAGAGCAGCGATTCTGGTTTCAGAACATCTCAAAATATATTGAAGACATGGCACACCAGTTCTCTCCACATTTTGAATTCACCAAAGTTTGTTTGGGCCTTGAAGGCATCTGAAAAGCAAACAAAACTATGTTCTCGAACAACCATATATAGAAAATTCATCACATTTCCTTGAGAAGAAAGACTGCAAGAGCAATTTCATGGAAATTAGTGTCATTCTTATGTGAAAAATTGCCTTAGAAAAAAATCCTTAAGGACACACTTTTTTTTTACAAGGACTCAGGAATAAATCACAAAAAAAGATTATTATACATCTAAAATGTGTATCTGTTATATATCTGTTGTTGAAGTGAGACCAATAATTTATTGTATAATTGTATATTATTGTTTACAATTTACTGCAAATTGTATAATTAGGTCATTGCCACTTAAGTCACATTTAAATTTTACATTTCTGCCTAAGCCCACGACTTATTTTAGAAATGAGAAAAAGGTTATAAACCTCTTTCTATTTAAAACCATTAAACTAAATCTATCATGAAATCCACCAAAGGTCAATTCATGTTACTTCTGAAAATCATTGAACTTTAGTTTCATTCAGTCTTAAGCATGGAGCAAGATGTGGAGCTTCAGCATCTGATGAAGAACTGTCAGCTGAGTGCTGTTAAGAAAGTAATAATTCTACTCAACTTGTTCAAACAATTTGCTGTTTTCTGACTCATACAACCACCTTGGTCTGGACACAGAGATGAACAGGTAGATATAGGTCATCGAACATCAATGAGAGATGCCCCCACTGGCCCCATCTGTTCATATTTCAGATCTTTTTTTATTGCCTGCTCAAACCTCAGTGTCCTTTTCAAAGACATCTTTGGGTACCCCTGTTTCAGCTCCTTTCTCCTTAATCTACATCAGAGAGAAATGTCTCTAGAAAATAATGAGTCAATAGAGGCTTTAGTTGGCATCACTGGCACTGAGGAACAGTTGAAGGCACTAGTCTGATATCAGAAGTGAGCTGTCACATCTGTTCTGTTATAGATAGGCAGGCTAGAACACACTTATCCACATCAAATGTGAATCCAGGTCCAGTTTTCCCTGTGGTAAATGGAATAATCGGATCTTCTGGTTGAGAGGTTTTAAATAAACACAATGAACTGTTCATAGCAGCACCCTACAGACTCATGCAAACATTTTTGTACAAATATGAAATGTGCTTTATTCACCTGCTAGAGGGAAACGTTTGGAGCAAAAGTTTTTTACCCACAACGGGATTGTGTTTATAGCACAAGAAAATCAGAAAAAAAGGCATTTAAAGGGAGTAAATGTGCTTTAGACAAGATCTGGTTTTAGAAAGAATGCAGCTGATTTTCTCTTCTTCGCATTTCAATATTCCATGCACATGTCCAGACAAGATGAGCAATATCATCAGTCTGGATGTTTTCCAAGATGTTCTCTCCACTTTTTTCACCCTGCACGAATCTCTTCTACAATTGAAAATAAACACAAACAGTATATGGAAGAAGACATAAAAGTGCTATTAAATGTTTTTGTAAATGATATATATATTGTCTGCTGCTTTTCCTTCGATACTGTATCCAAGTGCACTAAAAAGAGTCATAAAATGCTGAGGTAACATGGAATTTATTCGTAATGGAAATAGATTTCTTTTTAAAGGCCCTCCTATTATAGATTAAGATACAAAAAAAGGAACTGTGAGCTTTAAAAGAGGTAATAAAATGTAAGTCACAGCAGCCGCAAAATTTACTTTAGTATATAACTAAAATTCTCTCCTTTTTTGACAGACCTGGGGAATTTTAGTGGTCGGACTAGAAGTGCTGTCTCTGTGCGTGAAGGTCAAGGAGTGGTTCTGATGTGCTCCCCCCCTCTTCATTCACCAGGTACTGTAGGCTGCAGCTTGTTTGCACACTGGTGTTTTACAGTATGCTCATTTTTGGATGCTTAATGTTTCAGGTAGAACATGGATTTGATTGCATATCTTCAAAAATTAAATATCAGATAGTGATTGGAGTACCAAAAGAGTAATTAAAGCTTGTGTAGTACAAGTACCACAGAATAGAAACAGCATTTCTGTTAAAAGATTGTTTTACTCCCAGTATAAAACATGAATGAATTCACTACTTGAATTCACCAGTGGTGAATATGCTGCCTTGAGGTCACAGGTTTCATAGAGTTTAGAAGCCTTCAGAAATTGTTCTTATTGTCAGTGTCAAGATACAGTTTTTGAATTCAATTTAGTTTTTGTTTTCAGTTGTACAGCCATGATTTTGGTTGCCTCCTCTTCCTGTACAGTTTAGTTTCTGATAAAACTGCCTCATCTCAAGAAGTCAGAAACACCATAAATCCCATAATTTGCCTATGTATGAATTGCCTACGTATCACCAAATGAAAGTGTAGATAGTAGAGAGAGGCTACAATTTTGTTTTGCAAATTGGCTCTTTTGCAATGTCTGCAGGTAAATAAGTATGTATTTATATTTGCATACCATATAACACCCAGAGAGTTGATGCTAGACAGAATATCTTGTTTTTCAATGGAAGCAGTATAACCTATCCCTCTCTTCTCTGGTAACTGTGGTCTGTACTGAGGGGTTTTTTCTTTGTCTAACTCTAAGCCCTGGAAATTCACATTGCAAAGGGAAGTGATGCAGAAAAGAAAAATTTCTCAGTTTCTGTTACAGAAAGGCATTAATTTCTATTTTTTTTCTGAAATGATTGTTATTACTTTATTGCAGTTATTAATGTAATTAATCTTCTGGCTGTCTCTATGCTTTTCTTTCTTCTGATTACAATCTGTTGTTGATTGCCTTAATAAGATACTTCTGAGATTGACACTGCAGTCTCTATGAGATGCACAATTTTAAAGTCTGATTATGATAAGTAAACTGAGAGGTAAAAGACATAGTCAGAAAAAATGAGAGATGATTTAAACACCACAGCTTTTACTTACCAAAAGAACCAGAGACCATATCTACAGATGGGCATTAAAAGTGAAGTAGCCACATGCCTTCTAACAGCTGTCGTTCTACAAAATGCATCTTATTTGTTATCAAACTCTTTATAAATTTTTCCCTAAAATTATGCTTTTAAACTTAAATCTACAGAGTCCAACACAATAATCTACTATAATATACACATTGCCTTTGATGATGAAAAATTCATACAATTTCATCAGCGGGCCATCCCTTCCTGTGAAAACTACAGCGCTCACTGGCAATGTTCATTTGCTTTAGTTTATATTGCTTAAGCACTGGTATGTTATGCCAGTTTTAAAATTTAATCTAGAAAAATATTTTTACCCTCTGTTAGCATAATTTGTTGTCACAGCTATGCCAAGAAATGATTTATGGTGTAATCACTGACAGCTGGAAAATTGCACTGATTCGCAGATGTAAATACAAGTTCATGTGAATAGGAAGTGGACTTGACTTCTCTTTCTTTTTTTTCCTCATGTTATGCAGAACCACAAACTATTTATCTCCATCTCCTTGCTTACACAATATGGTGAGGCTGTAAGTTCTAGTGGTACCACAATGGGACTGCAAATGGTATTAGTATAGTGACTGGAGTCTTCTGGGAAAGGGACCTTCTAAGGCCTTTTTAGGCCTCCATGGGCCTTCTAAAAAATTTCACACTTCATTTCATCAATAAATCATTCCACAAAGTTCTGTCTTCTAAATAATCCTAAGAAATTTTTACCCTTAAAATCACATGGGAGAGAAACTTTCAAGTGAATACTAAGCTATTGTACTGGGTGATATATCTTAGCTAAAGACTACTCAAAGTATGTTTGAAATGTGTGAACATCTAAAATTAGTAAGAACATGAATTATCCAGATGTTTTTGATGACGAAATTTTTTGTGGATGAATTCCCCAAGCTCCACTATATTGATTTATTCACAAGGATCAGCATCTTTAGAAATAATTTTGACTTACTTATCCTAGGAGGTAAATCCATGATACAGTATCAAACTTAATCATTCTCCACAACCTCATAAGCATTTTTCCTTCAACAAAATCACATTCCTCAATTTCTAAAGTCAATAACTACTTATGAACTTGCCAGGATTGAGTCCTTTTAGAAAAGGACAGTATCATTGTGGGTAACAGAAGATGTCTTGGTGAAATAACACCATTCCTAAAGAAGCATGGGTTTTTTAACATGTTTTCGAGTATAAAATAAATACTTTTGATAAATACCTACATTTTATTGCCACTGATCACAATTCTAGAAAAATCTGAAAGTCTTTACGTAACACCAGGTACTGAAAAAACTGACACTAATTTCTTTTAGCGATAATTTAATCAGAAAACAAGTTTCATATGTGTATAGACTTTATTTCTCTTTATTAATGTGGTGATATATTATCTAGAGGTAATACAATGAATAAAAACCCAAAAACTTGTCATATATATAGATTATCAATGTAGATTTTCATTACGTTGTTGTCCAAATATTTTACATAGGAAATGAGGGGGAAAAAAACCCACGAAAAAAAGCACATCTAAAATATGTTTGGAAAATCTGCAGTGCAGATTCAGATGAGAGAATTATTTCATGGCTTTAATATATCAGTTTTTCATAAGCTAAAGTCATCTTTCCTGAGAAATAGCTTAGAAGAAAAATTAAGGAGATTTTTTTGAGAGAAACACTGTCCCCTCTTTCAGAATGTTGAAGGAAAATGCATTCAATAAAAAGGATTTTTTTTAGACTCCTCATGACAAACAGTCACCAGCAGATTCTCACCGCCTGCTTTTCCTGGATAATCACTCAAAAAAATTGCTGCCTCTGACTTCATTGGGAATTCTGTATCATTTTAATATGTCTAATCTAGAGTTTCGTCCACTATACTTCTTTTTTTTTGCAAAACCATAAGTTGTCCCTTGTGAAAAGTATTAATCATAGATATCTTGATCATCCATAAGCATAACATTTTTTCTTTTTCTTTTTTTTTTTCCTATAAATGCATTCAATTCTTCCTGAGCCCCCATTAGTTTTTTTCTCTGAGATGAGTTTCCTAGACAGTTAACTCTTATAAACCCTTGTTAAAAAAGAGGTTCATTAGTTACCACCGCAGTAAATAACAGGGTTTGTTCTATGTCTACATTTTAAAAGGTCTCTACTGCTTTTTTCCATAAACAGGATTATGGCTTTTCATTGTGGTATTCTAGAGGATGTAAATATAGGGGTTTATTCAGTCATTTAATCATCTTAATTACAAGTTTTACCATAGTGAGATTAAATATGAATGAAAAAAATCATCTAGATTTACTTGTTTCCCACAGAATTAGTATTTTCAGCTGAGCTTTTTAAGGCTTTTATTCAAAGCTTTCAGTATGAGCTTAATACCAAAATTCCCATTGTTAGCATGAGAACAGTGCTGATCTGCACAGGAGAAGGCAGATGTGTGCTTCCTCCTGCCTCAGAGATGCTGCTGTCTGGAGGGAGCACTGCTACATAGATTTTCCACAGCATGTAACATCTGTACAGATGTTAAGCTGCATGTTTTAGTTATTTATTTTTTAATATCTTTCTAAAGGACAGAGCTGATCTTATCCAGTTTGAAAACTGTATTATAGGTTACATTTTTTATACCTCCACTTCAGTGTTATAAAACTGTAGTTTTCGTGAGAAATGTTTTACCAAAGATGATTAATGGCAGTGTTTTCAGAGTCCTTCCCATGCATCTTCTTGATGTCTGCTTAGCGTGCTGATAAACTGGCAAGCTGCTAAAAAAACCCCTCTTTCCCCAAAGGTCCAGGAGGTTTTGTCCTTTTTTTCTATTTTGTACACAGCTGCACTTGTCCTCACACTAATTGGAAAAAGTCACGTCAGATAATGGTTTGTTTAAGTTGTTCTGAGCTCCTGTTTGTGTGGCCTTTGGACATACACAGAACACAACTTTGGAAGTAAACACAAACCAAGCACTTCTCACTGTTCAGGTTTAGCAAATGGAATCTGAAAGCTGCATTTTCATTGAAACAGCACCTTTGGACTGCAGCTCTACTCCAAGTAGGAATCCAAGTCTAACCAAAGTGCAGTAGCTCCCTAGTTAGAAATCCCCTGGTTAAGTCCAGACTGCAAAAATTATACATAGAAATAAGAGGCAGGTTTTAAATGAGCTCATTCAGGTACAGAATTGTTAGGAGTAGAATTCTACAAGCAAATTAGTTGTTATAACAAGATTGTTATACTTGGGCCGAACTGTCCTCAGTATGCTCATTATCTTCTTTACAGGCAATTGGCTCAGGTACCTGCATGCTAGGCTAACTAACTGCTAGGCTTGCTGGGAAAGGAGAACTGTCCAACACCTTGATCCTTCTGCTTTGACTAAAAAAAGTAGTAGGAACACTGATGTTTGGGGCTTGGTGGTTTTTTTTTCTTTTTTTCCTTAAGACTTAATGTTATATCAGAAGCCAGACCTCTGTACTAGACTTAACAAAGAGTTGACCTGTAATAAGATCAGTATGAAAATACACAGGACACCTATTTTAAGTCTGTATTTCTCCTCTCAAAATTGCATGCCATAGTTTATTTTTTAATTATTTTAATTCATTGTGGGAGCATGATGATGAGTAACAGAAACAGTCCACTTAAGTAATGGCATTAGAAAATGATTGCTAACTGTAGAGAACAGAAAGGTTTATTTAATAAACACTTAGCATGTCATACAGAGCAGACAAGATAGCACAGCTTCTCTATCACTTCTTTACATGCTCATAAATGATCATAATGTACATATAAAATGTTTTGAAACCAATGTTTTGAGAACCACATGCATCAGCTGAATGAGTTAGGTATCATGAGTTAAAGGGCTCCTGCACTTCCCTCTTAGACTTTATTATATTTGTGTGTTTATTTGACTTTAGTGGAATGCTTATAAGGCCTGCACTTTGCTTTTCTATAAAGGAAAAAAACCAAAAAAAGTCTTATAAGACAGGTTCACAATACTTTAGACTCTATTCCTGTCCTAATTCTGGATTAATTCCATAGAGTCATCTCTCCACCCACTGGAAGAACCGCAAAGATATTTCCTCTTTGTATCCCCTACTTAATCACTTTTACTAAACTGCCCTTGAAAGTTTCTTGTCTAGTAATGCTGATTCCCATATGTGTTATCATTAAAGTGAATATCCATAGCCCCTGACATGGCTCAATATTGGAATCTATATTCTTTATCTGTGCAACTGATTGATGACTATGCTGTGGTTTCATTATGGAACGAACAAACAAAATTAACTTCTCCTTTTTTAGTTCTGTGATCTTTTCATTACTAAATACATTACCAGAAATTTTGCTGCTGCCTTCCCTGGGGCACTTTAAGGGGTTTCATTCCTCAATCTTGTTGAAGGCATGTGTCTGAGGATATGAAATTTAAGAGTTTGGGAATAGTAGAATTTTCTGTAGAGCAGCATTGTAGCAAGCTATGTTTGCCAATGAAGAGTTACTCCCAGTCTATAGGCAATGTGCTGTTAGATTTTAATTACATTTTAATTATCTGCATCTGCCTCAAACTTCAGGCAATGTCTGTATAGGATGAATATGGATACATTATTATTAATTTAAAATTTTTTGACATAAAAGTCTTGATTTTATCTTCTTTGAAAAAAAAAAATTGAAAAATAATAAATGTACAGAAGCCCATTACTAGTCCAACTGCAGCAGATTCTCCCAAGGAACTTGCAATTTGGTATATAAAAAAACCAAACCAAACCAAACCAAACCAAACCAAACCAAACCAAACCAAACCAAACCAAACCCAATCTTCTCCAAATGTTATTGTTGATAAATCACTACCACTCCTTTAAAAACACTATATTTCAAAATATACACTAAGCTACAGCAGAAAAAAATGTTTAATATACCTAGACTCACTGGATCACTCACTGGAGATGTTCTTTCCCTCAGGGGCTACAAAAGTGCAGTGAGAGGAAGCTGGTTGACCTTGGCCAATTAAGGCAGTGCATACCATGGGATGAAGGGGCAGCTCTGACAGGTCTCTGCTTAAGGGATGTGTGCTGTAGTTTCCCAGCTACACTATTGTCGGCAAATATTACCCAGGCTGCCAGTTCAGGAGAATCAATGTGCACAAAGATACCAAGAGAAGAAGAAGGAAACAAGGGAGATTAATTTTAAAAATGCATTGAGAATGTTGGCCCTCAGGCTCATGCTCTATAGCTGTTCAGGGAACAGCCATGTGTGGCTATTTCTCTGCAGCTCAACAAATGGGACAATTATGATGAAAAATTTCTGTAGTGGACAAGCTCCATTTCTCTAGGGATAAGTTACTAGCCTGTTACCAAGATTTCCCAGCAAATTAGACATAACTATTAAGAGCCCTTCAGTCTAGTGATTAACCAAGACAGCACTGTCCTGTCAGGTTTACCAGAAATGTATGTTCATAGTATTAAAACCACATTTCTGTAACTAATATTGTAAATGTACTGATTAAATTAAGAAATTATGAGGAAATGGTGTTGCAAAAACTCTTCTGTGACACAGGCTATATAACTTCTAAAATTGCAGGAGACTAACATTAATAGAGTGAAGATCAGAAAAACATACAGCAGGTACAGTCACAGTGGTACAGGGCTCTCACAAAAGTGACCCTCTCATAATAACCTTAATATGAGAATCCATTCGCTACTTAGTTCTTCCATTTTATTAAGCTGGTGGCAGGAACAATACCATTTTTCAAACATGTTGGTTAGTTAAATGTCAGAAAGCCCATTTTGTTTAAGACAGAAAATCCCTAATTAATCCTAATTACCTCTCCAATTCAAGCCATGGAGAAGAATAGAGAGAAAGAGTTCATGTTAATCAATATAATTAAGGCTGATAAGACAGTTGAAGCCAGAAGAAACATAAGGAGGAAGAGATCAGAAATTATTCCTCTCAAAAGGTCTGGAGTCCAGCTTTTTCTCTCTATTACCGTTGTGGGGAACACTTAAAAGAGTAAAAAAGATTGAAAACACTGGATTTTTCAGAAAATTAAGTCAATAACTCTCGCAGTCAGGCTTGGTTGATTAACTGAATTAAATGGTGATTTTGGAAGAGATGACTACTATAGATTTTAGAAGGTTAATTTTGTTTCAGACGGGAAAAGCTTTATGGACTGAACTGATGAGTTCTATAAGATGCCATTTACATGTTTCCTTATGTAATAAAATCACCTATTCCTTGTTTTGTAAGTATGATATGAAAATGTACTTACAAGCATTTGAGGTGATACGATGCTTAATGAGACACAGATTTTTGTATAGCCTAATTTAATCCATTTAGAAAGATTGTTCCAAATAATTGAAGTGGTATGAAAAAAATTCTAGAAGAAATCTCCAATTTTCTTTTCTTTGTTTTTGGTGGGGTTTGTTTGTTTTCTTTTTGGTTTTGTGTTTTTTTAGGGGGAGGGTTGTTTTTTGTTTTTGTTTTTTTCAAATGGGAAACTAGACATTGTTTAGAAATATATATATATGCATTACTTTATGTTCTTTTTTCCCACCTAAATACAATTGTAACTGGCATGAAGGCAGCTATAACTTAAAACTAAATATGTTGAAGACAAATGCTTGGATATTTCAAAGAGAAAATAACAGATATAAGAATAATATTGTAGGGTTTATCTGAATTATTACAGTGAAGTCAAACCCCTGTGCATCAGCACATATGTATCCTTATCTTCTGACAACAAAAGATGTTTTCCAGAGCAATTGCAGTGAGGCAGTTTATATCTTTTTGATCCCAATGATATCTTTTTAACAACAGGATAATTAATACCACACAGTCCTGATAATTTGCTTGGCCTCTGTCTCCTGTGCTCTGATGCTATGTTACAATATTGTTGAAATCATTGGTGGTGACTTCATTAGCCATCTAATAAAATTCGTGTTGTATTGATGTTATTACCCTACAGCAGACAATCTGTAATTGGAAAACTATTGTTTTTTTAAGTGTTAATTTTCACAGTATTTTCCTTTTTTTAATAAAAAAGCAAGTCTTCCACTGGATACTGCAGGGATAAAATATTCAGGAATAACAGTATAGATGATACTATGAAGTGTTTATCTCAGTTTGGCTTTTCCTGCAGAACTGTAAGGCCCTTAAGCAGTTTAGTACATTACCATGTAGTTTCAGATCTGAAGAGCATGTTTTTAGCTCTACCTTTTTCAGGATGGAAGGAAGGAGTGCCATGCATTTTACAGAGGATTATCTAGAAATAAAATTTCAAGGAAACATTAAAATTACACTGATATACTCTCTAGATCTTGTGACTTCACATCAGGCCTTATGCATAAAAGTAAAAGGGTTTGAAAAACATAGACTTCTGAAAAATACACAGATACTCATATATACATATACAGGAGGGATCAGAATTGTCTGTAGTTTGTATTACTTTAATAAAGCCAAACCCACAACCAAAACCAGAGAGAACTGGAAAAATATCACATATTTCCATGTGATATTTATATGTAATATGACACTGGTGTCACTTTGACTACTGTGGGTAAGGGGTTGAGGAGGAGAGATTATAATCACGGGACACTGCCCTAAACTGGAATTAAGAAAACAGAAGGCTATGTACTATCTCAAAACAGAAATTATGTGACAAGTAGAGATGGATGGAAGCAGTTCACTGGGTTTCCAGTAGTGCAGAACAATGTGCAGAGGGACCCAACTGTGTATTGGCTGAATGTAGAAAGAAGAAAGAGTTGCACTCTCTACATTGTTAAATTTCAGATGATTGATTGCTACTGAGGTTATTTGTAGTGATTTATTTGTACAACATGGTTGAACAGTATTACCAGCACTCTAGGGCAGTTTTCTAATATATTGTATATCTTCCTCTTTACCTGCACTTCGAGTTATTTTTTTAATCAATGCGAAAATATAATCTGCCACTGTCATTCTTAACACTTAAAATTGTCTTTTGGGGACTAGGAATTTGGTATTATGCTATTCTCTGAAGCATATATTCACATGTTCCATTGTATTTATGAAGATGCTATGAAGGATCCATTCCTTGATATATTTAAGCCAAAAAAATATACCAACAAGGAGGTGAGCACTAAACCTGGAGCATGTGGGGATTTATGTGATTTATAGCTGCCCATTTCTTATGTTCATCTACACAGATCCTAAGGATTCATTGACTATAACTTTTTATTGTTTTGGTATTTTTTGTAGATGTGCAAAAAACTGGTGGGGAGAAGAAAAATTATTAAAAATTTAAGTAATTATATATTAGTGGGGATTTCATTTTGACTACGAACCAAATCATAACTGCTGGGAAATCACTTCCTTCCTTTTTTTAAAATTTTCCAATATAAAAGTGATGAGAATAGTATTCAAGATCTTAGGGTAATGCATACATAGGAGCAAAGTATCAGGCCCCAGGAAGATCCATCGGTTATATTGTGACATAGACATGGACGAATTCACCAGAAACAAGCCTGCAGACAGACCCAGCAAAAGACTTTAAAGTTATATTAAAAGACCTAGCACCAAGAGAACATAAAACAGAGGAGCAATGGAGTGTATCACAAGTTCAATTTGTGTAGCCGTACAAATGCAACTCTATGGACTCCAAGTATTCAGTTTTTACCAACACAATTCCTATGACAACAACTGCATGTGAAGAGTGGTGAAGGCTGTTAAAAAAGGATTGAAGTGTAAACTAGAACTGCAGTAGCCTTTTATTTTCATTTCTACACTCAGAAGCCTGAAATTAAATCTTGTTAAATAAATCTTTCTACTACTGTAATCTTTCCTGGCATTAGGAATCAAGGTGAATGAGTGGTAAAGTAACAAATTTAAGTTGTTTTCTTTCTTGGTAGCATGAAAAGGCAAAAAGCCAAACTGAAATATATATGCAAAAACTCCTTGAGAGACTGATTCTCTGATAACTGGAGTACTAGTGAGTATTTTTTAGCCATATTACACAATGTGCCTAAGCAAGCTTCTACTGCTAAATGATAAGGAAAAGCTAAGTATGCAGAGATTTTGCATCTCTCAGCTAAAAAAGAGATAATGTCACTCTTGTACTTGACAGAGTGATAATCCACAAGTTTGGATGATGATCATCCTATCATTACTTCCAGGGTTTTTTGTTTCTTTGTTTTGATGGATGTCCTAGTTATGCCTTCAAAATGCATGAATCTATTTGTATCAGTGCACTAGTCACAAAATGAAATTTTCATGTAATGCAGCAGCCCACTTGGGTGCAGGATTCTGCGGTTCAGTGCAAGTAATACTGCACTGGAGTATGATTTTTCATCACATCCACTCCTGTAACAGACTAGGTAAGTGCCAGGGTAGCTCACAACAGGGCCATTAAAATATAAAGAAGTATTATAACCTGATCAGAGAATAAGAAAGATTTAATGTGCAAAAGAGAAAATAAAGGGAAAGAAAGGGGGAAAAAAATATTTTAAATTCTGTTGAATGCTTTGCAAGAGAAAAGAATATTTGCATATAACTATTCTATACAGTGATGTGTTTTCCTGAGAATTGAACAGTATTCTCATTATTTGCCAATGCCACAATTTTCATAGAAATACATTACTGAACAATTCTAGCTCACTGAAATTAGTAAGAAAAAAATCAATTTGTCTTACTATATATTTAACACATCTACATCATTAAAAAGGCTTTATAATAATAAGCTATCCAAATCAGAGTTTATCAGACTTGTCCTGCGCATTTGTCACTATCATGTTTTATATATCCTGTAGATCAGTGAGTAAAACTAAATAGGTTTGTTGTTAACTGATAAAATGTTAAGTAGCAGAGGAGAAAGAATTACAGCTCAGATCCTTTTGATCATGATTTGCAGTCAGTTTTTAATCCTTTCAACCCACAGTAAGCTAATTTTGAAGTTATTCCAAGCCTTTTTTATTAATGTGGGCTTTTTAAAAACATGAATTCTAGGTACAGTACAGAAACTTTGCTTTGTCAATAGAAAGAACAGTAAAAATACATCACATTTTTCTGTCTAGGTTTATATTCTTCCAGTATCGTTAATCATATCTCACTTTTTTAATTGAAAAGTAATCAAGTCTCAAAGAATTTCATCTAAGTTTGAAACTGATGAAATAATGATGTGTGTCTTCCTGATTACCCTTCTAACGCTAGAATAAAATTATCTGTAATTCTTGTCTTTGGAAATTACTGATCATAGAATTACTTAAGTTGTAAAAGACCCTTTAAGATCATCGAGTCCAACTATTCACCAAACTCACTGCAAAATCCACCACTAAACCGTGTCCCTAAACACCACATCTACACATCTTGTAAATACCTCCATGGATGGTGACTATACCATTTCTCTAAGCAGCCTGTTCCACTGCCTAAAACCCCCATTTTATATTATTATTATTATTATTATTATTATTATTATTATTATTATTATTATTATTATTATATCAAATCTAAACCTCCCCTGGTGCAACTTGAGGCCTTATCCTCTTGTTCTATCCCTTTTTACTTGGGAAGAGAGACAGAATCTCACTTTGCTACAACCTTCTCTCAAGTAGTTGTAGAGAGTGATAAGGTCTCTCCTCAGCTTCCTCTTCTCCAGATGAAACAATCCCAATTCCCTCAGGTGCTCCTCATAAGACTTGTACTCCAGACTCTTCACCAGCTTTGTTGCTCTTCACTGGACACTGTGCAGCACCTGGGTGTCCTTGTAGTGAGGGGCCCAGAACTGAACACAGTGTTTGAGGTATGGCCTCACCAGTGCCAAGCACAGGGGGACAATCCTTTCCATACTCCTGCTGGCCACAGATAGTTCTATAAAGTCAGTAGTATCGATTAGAAGTGCTTCAGTGCTAATATGTACTTCATAGATTGTTATGTGGCATTGCTTATTTATGAGGTTCAACTTTATTGCTTTGTACTGTGCACTTTTTTCTGCTTTTCATAGAAAACAACATTATACAGTGGCATCTTCATTACCTGATATTTATAAAACATAGGACATCAAGGATGTCTTATGAAGCATGCAGGATTTATGTACATAAGGACTGAATTACACTCCTATATAAAAATAGATGAGTATCAGTAGTAGAGTTGTTAGGATTATTTGCTTAAAAAAGATTTTAAAAACTTATTTGTAGTTCCTCTGCCTTGTTGTCAATCCTCTCTTCTCAGTGTTTGCTTTTTTCCTTAAAAAACTGCTTTCGATTCTTCCTGCCAATTTGTTTCCACCATCAGCTTTTTTCCTTTAAGTTGACATAATTTTCCCTTTTTCTTAGGG
The DNA here is from genome assembly GCF_036169615.1 of Heliangelus exortis. Taxonomy (NCBI): domain Eukaryota; kingdom Metazoa; phylum Chordata; class Aves; order Apodiformes; family Trochilidae; genus Heliangelus; species Heliangelus exortis. Next base: position 12,965,237 of record NC_092422.1, read on the forward strand.
AAAAACTATATATATTGATAAAATCACCCTAAATTCTGAAGCTACATCGTTTAAAATTTTGTTATATTACATGGGTACTGAGAATATGGTATATCAAAACCAATTTCAAAACATGTCAAGAAAATCAATGTCTTTTTTTTTTTTTTCTTTTTAATAAACTAGGGCCCAAAGTTAGGCTGAATTGGAGTTCTATGAGGTTACTGGGATGTAATAATAAACAATGAATTTGTAAGAAATAAGATGACAATGAGGTGTTAAAAAAAGCTAATAGGAACTTGTCAAGAACAAATCATCTCAAGTTATTTTGTTTTCTTTGAATGCATGAACGACTTAGTGGAAAGAAAGGCATATTTAGCATTTGTGAGTGACTCCTAGCTGCAAGAGATTACAATCACTGCAGAGCATGGAATGATAATCTAAAAGAATCAGTAGATTGAAGAATCAGATTGCAATGAGTAACACAAAATTCAGCAAAATGAGGATTATTTACAAAAATATCAAATTTACAGGTAGTATAAAGGGAAAATAGTGATTAAATAACATCTTCCTTTAGAAAAATACTGCTGTTATGGCAAATTGAATAGTTAGAACAATTTAAAATTGCATACTTGAATTCTAGGACATAGTAAGATAACTTCTATCTACAGAGCACATGAGACTATTATTCCAATCATCATCAATACTTTTAATGACTCAGAATACCATGTTCAGCATGGACTTGTATTTAAAGAGGTAGGAGAGCAGTAGAGAATACAACAGTAAGACTAAGTAGAGGATTATAAATCATGATTTTTAAGGAAAAGGTGATGAGATTTGATTGATCTAGTCTCAAGAACACAAGCCTGATAAAGATTAGGATAATGGTCTTCCACTGTCACTGTGAAGATTAATATATGCTACCAATAAAATCTTTTCAATATTTTCAATATGTTAAGTTAAATAAGTAATAATATTTAAAAAAAAAAAATTAAAAAAAAAAAGACCCTGAAGGACGTGTGTTTTCAAGTTCCTTTTGATCACAGTGTCTTGATTGTTTCTGGAACAGATTTTTTGGGTCTTTTTTTGTTTTGTTTTGTTTGTTTGGTTTGACTTGGTTTTTTTATTTTGTTTTTTTGCTTTGTTTATGGTTTTGGTTTGGGTTTGGATTTGGGTATTTTTGGTAATATGAAAATCGTCCCAGTGACAAGCAAAGAGACATAAAAATCTATCATCCTTTCCCAGAAGCCACATTTTTTATTGTATGCTATGTGGTCTCTTTAAAGAGCATATGCATGATAAATACATTTCATCAGTCTTTACACATTTCACTGACTGACTACATTTCATAGATGTCAAATGTACAAATGACACTATATTGGCTGTGTACCCTTGTAATGACAATATAATATTTGTATCCTCCAGTCCTGAAAAGTACAGTTACCTTTCTACCATACTTTTATTTATTTGATGTGCAAATTGTTATAAGAAAGAAAATATTTGAAGATTTATCACGCTAATTAATTCTAAACAAAGACAAATATGTGATTGGTAGAACTGTGTTTTAAGTAAGTGAGTAATAGATACAGAACCCCTAGAGTAGAAAAGAAGCAATGTCATTGCTAGGTGATAAATTGACAATATCTATGTGCTCTAGGAGGGTGCATTACAATGCAACAAATAAATTATTTTCATTAAATATATTCTTGGAGGATTAATGAGCACCGATAATAAGTCACAGAAGCACAAAGAACTGCCACAGAATTATTTTTATGGTTGAGGAGGGGGAGGTAGAGGAACAAACCATTGCTATAATTCATTTTAGCTAAAAAGAAGTCTTCCCCCCTCTAAATATGAAGTGTTCTCCATCATTAGAGTGCTGCATTTTGTGCCCTTATTCTGTGGCTGGTAAACAAAATATGTAAACAGAAAGTGTGACTATAAAGGTTGAAACTGGAATTGAGATAAAATGTTTTGTACTTTCAGTAGAGGAGATTTAGGCAAATATTTTTACTAATACTTTATTCTGCTTAAACAGAATATTTCTAAATGGTAAAGCAAAGCCACCATGCAAATTCCATGGCTTAAAGCTATGTATAGTTAATTTGGCCTGTAATCTTCAGTGCACTTTTTGCTTCTTATTTACCAATAAAAAATAAAATTAAGAAAAAAATAAAAAGGACCAACTTTTTCAGATTTGCCAAGATTATCTCAGATTTTGGCTATCATGAGGCATCAGTACTATTTGTTCATCAAGTACTGCCACCTTGTGGAATTGTAGTAACCAGAGGAAATCCTGGACAGAGGAAAAGAAACTTATATTCCCAACAGGATGCTGAAGGAGGCAGAGGACTATATATCTCACTGCATCAGAGGAAGAAGACACAAACCAGACTTATTTCTTGCACAAATGCCGTAACTTCACAGAAGTGCAAATGGGGGTTGTGTGTTTGCATGCTTTGCCCTTGAGGATGCAACATTTAGCCAATGTATGGAATGTACATTTAGGGTTTCAGTTGCCTTCAAGGAATTTGTATAGTATGGGAACATTCTTGTTCCACCTTCACTTGCCACCAGAAATACCACTTGTCTGAAAGGTTGTGTGGTAAAAGGATAAAATAAGCAATATTTCAGGAGAAAAGCCTTGAAGAAAATCTGGGAAATATGGAGGCACCAGCAAGTACAGGAATGAATATGTGGGGCTATTTTAATGCCTCCAGCACAGCTCTCATTACAATACTTACGGGGTTATTTCTTATTGACCCAAAATGACAGAAAGACTTTTGCATTACGACAGTACTGAGATTTTCTGCGTGAGAATAGTATTTCCAAATGCACAATATAGCACTAACAAAAATATTGCTATGTCAGTATTCCAGCTACATCCATTATGGGAAATACAGCATGTTGTCACAGTTTAGGAATTAGTGTTGTGAAATAGAGATAATAGATCTACAAAAATTATTTAGAGAAATCATAGTAAACAAAATTTCACATCATAAATTCCTTTGGGCAGGAGATAGATGATCTTCTCACTACGTTATCACCAAGTGACTCAGATTTTCACCTACATATCTAAAATATATCCTAAGAAGTACTTAACAAAATACAGAAACAAAATAAACATTTGAAAGGCTTTTCAAATGACCTTCAGAAAAGTCATACAAAACTCCTTGGAGACTTTTTTCTCTAAACAAGGTTAATTCTTCATTAAAGGAAATACCAATTTTGCAGTTACAGAAATTGCTTAAATGATTTTTACAAAAAGACTTTGTGTGAAACAAAACTTAACAGCAGAAGAATCATCCAGCCCCAGCCACAGGAGACTGCCAATTTACAATTGCCTCTATAATTCATAATTTGCCTGTCTTTTTACTCCCTGTTTGTGTTTGTGTTGATGAATGATGTCTATGAAAAAGTTTCTTTTAATTTGGCAGTCAACTGGAATTTCCATGAAGGGCTCTTCATCTTCTTCATGGTATTGCCATGGGTGTCAAGTTAAAAATAAAATAGATGGGTAGAAAACTAAACAAACAAGCTCAGCATATATTCTGCAAAAATCTCTAAACTTTTGTATACTGAAGTACTCAGTTTCCTGGTTTTGCCTAACCTTTTCCTCTATTGAAAGCAAAATACACACAGCATGGAAAAATCATTTATTGAGTCTTCTCTCAAAAGAAGATAACTTCTGAAGATTCATATCTAGAGTATTTATTTCCTGATTTTACAATTATAATTTGATTTATTTAGATTTTTGTAGCACTGATTTTTAGTTTCAAGATCTCTTGTTAGGCTTGATACACATCTTTGGAGTTGAGCCTCCTATTAAAAAGAGACTACAATTACACTTGTGCTTAGCCACTGACACTGATTCTAAAAAGTTTTAACCTAAAAGAAACCTACAGGAAAATACAGGTTTGAAGTTCACCAACAGCTGCAGTGAGCTGTGTACAGATAAACCTAGTGTCACCTTTTTGTGACATTCACAAAATTCAGAAAGTTCACTCAGTAATTTACCATTTTGTAAGAGTGTGATTTCAGGTGATATTCAAATGCAAGCTTCTCTCCTTGTAGTTTACATGTGCTCCTGTGCTAAACAGCTGTGGAATGTAGCGTGTAATTTCACTGCTTCAGAATTTTTTGTCTGTACTCTAGGTGACAGACTTATCTATATATAAACAGCAGTTGTAAATTTTGATTCTCCTTCATTCTCTCTCTATTAGTTATTTTATATCATTCTCTTATGATTGACAATAGTAGTAGAAAACAAAACAAAACAAAACAAAACGCCATGTTTTGTACTTAGAAAGCTTTCATTAACAATTCTGTGATTGAAGAAACCTAAACTTTAATTTTGTTAGAATACAAGATGGAAACATTCCGAGCCCCATAATATGAACATCCATGCATGTTTCATCTTCTACTATGGCTGCAAATTAAGAAATATGAATATTTGTATAATGGATCAACATCAAGGTACATCCATTTCCCCATAACTGCAGTTATTCTCTTAACATCCTTTTGTAAAATCACTTCTGCAAGATCATTCTTCTATTTCTGTCAGCTAAAACCTGCTGGGTCCCCAGATCCCAAACCAGCTGTGGTTGTTGCTGACAGTTCTGCATAGTGTGCACTGGAAATTGCACAGTTTCCCCAGGATATTTCCACTGAAACCTATGGATGAAGCCAATGGACATAACCCTCAAAATTATATTTAACAACCTTCTGAACTCATTAACCAGGTCTAATAGTAGAGAACCTTCAAAAAGTGTGTAAAGGGCATTTCAGCTGCAAAGAAGGTTCGGAATATAAGATCAATTTTGAACTGAACCTCCCAGTGCAAAGTTTTCAGGTATTTGAAAGTGTGTTCCTGGGTTTTGCTTTTTGGAAATGAAAAATAGGAGCAATTTCTTCAGTGTCAATGGGCTGACAACTGCTCAAGAAGTGAACTATTAGCACTTATGCCTTTGCTTTGGACTTCGGGCTTCTGGCTGTAACACAGCCTGTAGGTACCTGTAGGTATGCACAAATAAAAGTTTTAATGTTAGCTTAATGTCAGGAATTGAGTTTTAGATTTGGCAGAATTTGTCTTATTTTTTCATAGTACCATATCCCAGTTACAATTCATCTATCATTCAATTTTTAACAGCAAAAATAATTTACAAGGTGACAAAATGACAGCAGATCCCCTCCACATTCCCATCCTGAATCAGCATCACCAAATTCTACATATATTTCTTTAGAAGAATAAAAATAACTTTCCTGAGATTTGTTCCTCAAGAATATTTCTAATTAATAAATAATTAACTTCATTCATTTTTAGAGTACAAATGGAGAAAATTCTATTCTACACGAACTACCAATGGTGACTAATTTACATTTGGTCTGAAATGCTTTCAAGCCAGAGCAATTATTGAGACTGATTGCTTTCCATCTGAATTCATAACAGGTGTATTCAGTTAAAGCCTATGCATTTTTCTTGAACTTATATGTTTGCCATCTATTTTTAGAATTTTATGCTTCCATGATTATTTCTGCCAGATAAGACATCATAGCAAAATATGGCAATTTTCAGGGAGAAATATTTCATTCCTGAAACATAACAGAAGAGGAAGGAAATTTTAAACACTCAGAGAGGTTTCTGTGAACCCTGACTCCTTCAGGGTCTTGTGTAACCACTCAGAATTACAATTACATCTTAAAATGTTTTCAAGCAAACAGTCAGTGTGTGCAGCTTGCTTCCCTGGTTTTGGAGAAGTCTTTCCCTACTGTCAGGAAAGGATTTTTAGTCCTTTGAAATTGCATTTTTGAGCAATACTATTGTATTTTCATAAGAAAATTGTCATGTGGCTTCAAAAGTACATTGGAATTCAAAATTAATCCAGAACATCCTGCATCTCTACATCACTGAGAGCTCCTTTGACTTATATTGGTTAAAAAATCAGTCACTGTGCTTTCCCATTGATTTCTGACAACTCTATCCTTGGTGCAATGCAAGGATAGACAGGACAGATCAGGTGGAATCTCTCATGCTTTCTATACTCTTAAAGTCAAACTGCACACATGGCTATGGCTTATATTTAGCTGGGATGTTAACAAGTTTCACACTTCTTGTACCACGAACAGCTATGCCATTGCCTCTCCTAACAGCAGAAAAGCACACAGAAAGATTTAAATTTTGAAGCATTTCCTTTCACCCTTTTGATCCTTTCCTTTCCCAACTAACTTTATATCAATAAAACATTATGACTGTTAGTAGAGATAAAAGTAGGAGAAAGCCAGACTGACATACATAGCATTACTGTCTTCACATTGCTGCTGAACTGAGAGTAGTCACCTAAGAAATTTGGGTCTACAAACTTGGGATCTTGCTACACCAAGGGAGAAATTTGCATCTTTGAGAAGTAATAGGGAGTTGGCCTAAATTAGCTTTGGCTCTTCTGATTTTGGAGTCAGTTCTTTAAAGACAATCATTAGGGCAGATTATAGATTAAAGGACATAGATTATAGTATTGTCCTATGGCTGATGTGCCACTTTAATTCATGAGCAATATTTTTTAAAGTTTGAGGACAAAATGAAACTGCAGAAGATAACATTAGAAGAAAAACATGCAAAAAGTATAGGTAAGTTTAAGGCTTCAAAGTCTGAATTTCCTGTATTTCCTGTAAGGGATTCCCTGCTAAATCAGAATCTCATTAACTTTACTATTGCTTCTAATGCAGACATATTAATCTATCTATCGTTTTAATAAATTATGATATAATTTCATACAGAAAATAGGAAATAATCTTATTCCTCAATCAATTATTATGAGTATAAAGGGAAAAAGTTATACCTTCCAGGTGAACAGAGTGACTGCTGGGATAAATAAAAGAACCGAGTCACTGTCTCTGATTACCATTTTTAAAAATTAATTTTATTAGGCTTTGATCCATCAGATTATGAGGCATTGGTAGCTTTGGTTTAAGGAATTTTTCACAGATAATAGGTATTTAAACTGCGCACAGGACAGTGGTTAGAGTATGCTGATTTTAAAAACAGATGTTCAGAATAAAAGTTGTTTATACACGCATGCAAAAGTCATCTCAAGCTTTATAGGGGAAAACATTATATTTCATTGTGAATTTTAAGAGATAGATAAAAGAATGTTTTATAAGCAACTTCTGGCTTGATCTGAAACACTAGAAAAGGGAATTATCTAATATGGGTGTTTTCTGAGTCTTCTGAATAATTTAATTATGTTGTTTGTAAATATTTTTAGCAAACTAAATATAATTCTTCCCAGGGAACTTGTGGACTCACTATGTATTCTATTTTCAGAGAGGGAAAAAAAAATCTCAATTCTAAACAACAACAAAAAAGTTTTAAAAACCTTTAGTTTAGTTTTGGTTTGGTTTAGTTTTCCCCTAGATTATTTAAATAAAGTTAATGAACATTTACAAAGTGTATCCATTAACATGACAATATGTGGTTTCTATAATTATTTTCTCTTTTTTTTTTTTTTTCTGTTTTCTTTCAGAGATCATCTATAGCTGGGTTTTTAATGAATTCCCATCTTTTGTGGCAGAAGATAGCAGACGTTTCATCTCTCAGGAGACAGGCAATCTCTACATCTCCAAGGTGCAAACATCTGATGTTGGCAGCTATATATGCCTGGTAAAAAACACAGTGACAAATGCCAGAGTTTTGAGTCCTCCTACACCTCTGACGCTGAGAAATGATGGTAAGAAATAGATTCTTTCTGTTTACTTCATAGGAGCAAAAATACTAAACCAAAAATACTCCAGTTAATTTAGGAACTCCAATTTTATTGTTTTGCAATATATGCATGCATTTGCTGCAGCAGTCAGCAAATTAAAGGTTTCCTATTTAGTCAGCAAGGAGATGGTTTCCTATTTAGGGTTCTGAAGGCTGAGGAGCAATCTCTTCCTGATGTATTTTGTTTAGAACAGTTGCTCCTTCTTGCTATTCTGGTGCTCTGTAACTGACAGAAAGCAGCAAATCTCTTTTCACAGCAATGGCTGTTTCTTCAAGGCTTTGTTTCATTGCCTAAACACAGGTGGCCACTGCCACACTGAGATACTCTCAGGCAGCTAAGACATCCATAGGGGTCTGGCAAATATCACATTGGGTATAAAGACCAGCAGCTGGATGCCAGGAAATATATATTCTTGCACCTCAGGTAACAAAATGCATGTGGGGTTAGATAAGTGAACAGAGGGCACAGTTCTTAAAACTTTACCTGTTGCACTGCTAAAGATCTGCTGCAATTCCAGGCCCAAATGCAATGCACTACGTACTGCCAAGAACACTACAGTAGCTTTGATTACAGTGATAATTACCCAGGCAGTTTTGAATTTCATCAAGGCGTTTAACTAGAGTAAGTTCTCTGGAAATAAGTGCCTAAATCTTATTCTCAAAAAGTGTCCCAGTTTTTTGGGGGTTTTTTGTCTTGTTTTGATTTTGGGGTTTTTTTCCAAAAGAAATCAAAAGAAAACATCTTTCAACAATGCTTCTTATGGAGCAGTATGACATTTCCATGTCAATGATATGTAACTGATTCTGTTAGAATCTCTGCCTAGAGAGGCAGCTGAGTTAGGCTTCTTTACAGCAAAAAATGCTCATATTTATTACATTATAATTGCTTTTTGCTTATATTTTCTGTCAAAATAATGTTATTCTTGAGAACAAGAATTAATGATTCCATAAGTGCCTTTTTTTTTTCCCAGGATGTTCCATATTTAATGATGCTTTCTAGTTCTTCAGAAATACATTTCAGCAATTCAGCATAAGTGAATCCATACTTACATAAATCAGAAAGAGAGAGCGAGTGAAAGATTCTGAGACTTTTGCCTTGCTTCCAGCTTATTCTACAACTAAGGCAGTCATTCTGTGTTACAAAAACATTACAAATAAAAGGATTTAAACACAGATTACTTAGTTTAATGGAGTAAGTAAAAAAAAAAAATGTGTTCACAGATGAGAATTGAATTAAGTTAATGTTTATTCATCATACCAAGTTTAATTTTCTGTCTGCACAGCATGTAGCCTGTGCAGCTAAAAGCTGTATGCTTTACTTTATCATTTGCTATTCTCTTATGCTGGATTAGTACCTGTGGCTAATTATTTACGTTCAGGTGTTTAGTTTTAATGAATTAACATAACAGACCTGATGTTTTCATTATCAATCTCTGAAAATTTAAAAAAAAAGCACACAAACTTTTACTGTCTTTTTATATCAGCATGAACTTTGACAAGAGAAGAGAGATTTTATTGTCATATTTATTATTCATATCTTGGTCAACGGTTTCTTTATGACATTTCCTAATGCTTTTATTGGGTTCCAGTTATGTGCAGAAATTAAACAGATTAATTATCTGTATCATACTAACATTACATAGGAACACATAAAGGATAAGAAATGGACAGAGTAAATAAGGATAAAGGCATCAGTCTACATCACTGAGCTAGGAAGCAAAATCTTTGAAGGAAACTGCACAGATTTTCTTAAATGTCAAGTGGGTAGAATATACCAGCTTCAAGTAAATTTGTGTTTCACAGTTGTCTGTCGTGCAACTGTGGTAATCCAGCTTCTGAACAGTGCTGGGGTAGTGGTGAAGCATTTGAACATAGATGAAGTGTTCCTCAGCAATTTCCCAATTCATTTTTTCACATGCATGAATTTTGATCAGGCTTCCATGCTTTAATATTTATCTGTTGGGATCTTGAAAAAGACCTTTTTTTCTAATGGATTTCTTCAGTATTTCTAAGTTAATTACTTGTTTCCTGTATGAGCAGATTTCTCAGTGAAGAGACCCAAACTTTTTACCTAATCCTGCAGTCTCCACAAACCTCCCTTGAAAAATATATTCAGCAAAAATTCTGGTTAATAAATAATATTTCTTGTTTAGGACACCTACCTAGTTCTACCTACTCTTCAGAATGCAATAATATGAGCCTTTTAGAAACTATCTAGAATCACAATTCAAGTATTCCATTAGCAGTACTGTACTTTTTTTCTTTTTGATAGAAATTGCTTTAGGTTATATTGCCTTGTCCATTGACAAATATTAAAGGGTGATGACAGAATTTTCAACATATATGCATTTTACTCCAAAATGTGGCATAATATAGCTACTGAAAAGAAGTGCTCACTAAAGTTAAAGAAAAATAGAGTATTCTGTGGAGAAACAAACAGCTGATAATGGACTAAATAAGGAAGTGAGAAATTAAGAATGGCATGAAAACAAACATCCAAGTACCTGAAAATTTACTTGGCACTATGTTGCTGAGTCCTTATATGTGATTTAAAAATGGCCTTTTAAGCTTTTGGTTATAAAATTGATTTAATCCCTTCCTACTTATCAAAAATTTACTTAAATTAAAAAGTCGTACAGTTTCTAAGTTTTAGTGGCTGGCATCACACCGTACTCAGTATATTTTTCAGAAACCATAGTAAGACCTTGTGGTTCTAAATAGGATGAAAAAGGGCACTATATAAAAAGAAAAAATTCTATTCTAGAATCATAAAACGGTTTGGGTTGGAAGGGATCATAAAGATCATCTGGTTCCAATTTCCCTGCCATGGACAGGGACTCCTCCCACTACAGCAGGCTTCTCAAAGGCACATCCAGCCTGGCCTTGAACACTTCCAGGGAGGGGTCATTCTTAACCTCCCTGGGCAACCTGTTCCAGTATCTCACCACACTCACAGTAAAGAATTTCTCCTAAAATCTAATCTAAATCTATTCTCTCTGTTTTATATTCTCTGGACGTATGCGTCATCATCTCAAAAATACTCTACTTGATATATGTATCATTGTTCTCAGATTTTGGTATATGAGCAGTACCCAGACCCAGGGCACTGAAGCTGTATCAAAAAGCACTCCTATTCCTAGATTGGTCTCTATATATCTATGAGGAAAAAACCTGAAGAATATTAAGGCTTTCTGTCAAACTCTGAAAGAAAGTACGAACTTCCTTGGCTTTTTATTATTAATCTTTTTATTCTTCTTTCATGATGTGTCTCAAAAGGGGACTTAGCACCTTGATATGAAATAAATTAAATAAAAACATGAAGAAATACTTCAATGGATTCTGAATAAAATGGATATCTCATTTGTTCAAATGTCCTCGACAATCATTCATTTCATATAATTCAATTTCATTTCAAGCTGGGTTATAAAAATACTCAAAAACTCTGTTTGAGGAGATAAAAAGTTATAGCAGGGAAAAAATATGCATAATTTCATTAACTGCCTTTATAATGCATTCAAAATTTTGAGGAATTATTTAATAACTGTTTACAAATAATAAACGGGGTTGTAAAAATGGATCTTTGCAGGCTTGGGTGGTGATTTAGAGCAGTAAATTAACCTGACTAAAAAAAAAAACAACACAAAACCTCTTCAAATTTAGGAAATAGAAACCTAGGGAGTATAAAACATTTGATACTTGATAGAATGAGGCAGCTGTTGCCAGTTCATACATTTCCATTTCTGTTTTTCTTCTTTTTTCAATATTTTTCATTTGTCTTGAAAAGATGTTAACTTTAATACTATTACTGTATATGAGTAAATTTTTATTCTTCATTTTATCTCTTCAAAGATACTACCCAGTGGCTTTTCTATGCTGAAATTAAAATAAATAAATAAAGAAATAGATTAAATAAAATAAAAAAACAAACCTACACAATTGCAGACATTAGAGGACACTTTCTATCGTGTTCCATTAGAGCAAATTAGTTTATACCTCAACAGAGGTCAGTCTGTGTGACAAGATATATTCTCATATAACTGAATGTAACTGAATGTAGACATTGACCTTCAAATTTTTTTTTTTATGTCATCAGAGTTCTGTGAACTGAATCTTACCTGTCTTAACACTACTGATTATTTCTATTAGTAAGAATGATATAACATATAATTATCACAGTATCAAGGATATATGTATATCAAGTATCAAGTTCATTTTTGCTTTTCCATGCTGGAATGTGTTCTGCAAGTGCTTATTCAGCTTAAACTCTGGGATATGTTGTTCGAACACCTCTGAATCATCTAAAGATCTCTCACCCAACATTAAGAAAAGTTTGGAATATTTAATAATAATTTCCTCAATGGCGGTAATTAAACAAAAAAAGGGACCAGTATATGATAATAATGTAATAAGTGTTAAGTAACAATAAGGATAGAGGAAAATAAATAGTTTCACAGACATAGACTCTATCCATCCATGAAAAATTCTGTTCATGCTAATTAGTGAAAATTATCATTAAAATATTTGCCTAAAATTCAATTCTGTTCATGTTATGTGAGTTTTCCCCCTGCAGAAAAGCATTTTTTTTCTTTCTTCTTGCATTACTATTTTTGTTTCTAATGAGAGTATTTATACAGATCTGAATTCTAAGAGATACAAAGCGTGTCTTGGTTATAATGGCAGCTGAAAATATTTATCCAGCTAGGACTTAATCCTGACAGGTATTCTGGAGCTTCCAGTCTTGTAGTTTGCCTCTTTTGTCTGGGTTATATTACAAGATCATCGCTTTACATTTTTCAAGTGTACAGTCATATGTCCTACTTGAATTGTGCGAGTCCATAAAAACTTTTGAAGGCTGGCTAGAAATTGTCAGAACTCCTCCTAATGCTCTAGGACAGATCTCAAACCTGAAATAATCCTACTTTGATTTTTTCCAAGCAGAGCCAAATTGTCTGGGCAAAATCAAGTTTGATCTCTGATGAGATACAAAGATTGATTGCCCTGAGTGACATCAAAGTATGCAGAGGAAAGCTGATAAAATGGGAATGTACCTGGACATATTAAATATGTTGTTTCTCCCCTAAAATTTTACTGAGATATTTTAGTGATGGATCATTACGAAACTGAAGAGACTTCCCACAATCTCTGTTTTTCTCTAATTAAAACAAATCCTTCATGGGTTGCAGGCATTTTGAAAAAACACTTTTTGTAAGTTTCATTCTGTTCCTTATGCCCAGATCGAGATTGTAAAAAATAACAGAATGAAAGTCTGAATTGGAAAAAGAAGTAATGTAATCTTATTTTAATTAGAGACTAAAGGGAGAACTTGTATATAATAGGAAAGGCTGTGGTTGCTGGTTTAGTCTTCCCCCAAATAGTTAAGTTTCTTTCCATTTAGAAAATCTGTTGCTCAGCACCAGTGGTCCTTCCACCTAAAATTCTCAGTGAACATCCATAGGTACTCAGAAAGTTTATGGAGCTCTCTTATGCCTTAACCCTTTACAGAGTGTTTTATAACAGAGTGTTTTTTTCTAACACAACTCAAATGCATTATCAAACAGCACACAGAAGTTCAAAGAAAGTCTTTCTAAAAGATTTAGCCTTAAAAAAAAATAAAATAAAATAAAGAAAACATTCTGGGACAGCCTTTTTGAAAATACAAAAAGGCTGAATCCAGGGGAGAATTTCAGAAAGAAAATCTGGAAAGGTTTGGATAAGCTTTGTTTCAAGCATTCAGTGTAGAGTAAGAACTCCTACACTATGATACAGTTTGCTTTGAAATTAGTTTAGTGTAAGCTCTGTTAGAATAACATGATTTGAGGAGTTTGAATTGCTAAATTTTTCTGCTAGTTTGTAGAAATGCTATCTGCTGGAAATGAGGGTTTTTTTTAATTATTATTTGCTATAATAATTTAAGATTTTAGACACGTATCATCTTATGCATTCATGTATTCTTGTTTTTCCCCCTGATGATTTATGAAACCATTACACAAAACAAAGAGTTAATTGATCCATATATAGAGTATAGAAAATATAAACTAAATGAATTGGAGAAAAAATATTCCTCTAAATTTAACTCTGTATTAGGAATGATGTTGTGTTAAACTGTAGCTATCAAGATTTTGTACAGAATTTTGTTGATAATATTTAATTACTGATGACTAAATAATTTGTGCAAACTGATAATAAAAACCTTTAGTGTTGTGAATGGTTTCAGATTATTAAGAATGATCATGTTATGTATCTTACTGTCTCAGGATCTTAGATGCAAGTTCATGTGCTACTGCTCTCTTTGCAGTAGTGGGCAATGGCATAATGTTCAAATAAAAATTACTTGTTCATTTATGTTCTTGTCAACATAGTGAGACAATTTGATTTTGAAGAGCAGAAATTTTGCTCAAGGTTAGGACCTCAGTAAGTTTATAACAATGATGATTTAGAATCATAGAATTTTCAGGGTTGGAAGGGGCCTTTAAGATCATCTAATACCAATCCCCCTGACATAAGCAGGGGCACCTCCCACTGGATCAGGTTGCTCAGAGCACCATCCAGCCTGGACTTGAACACCTCAAGACCACCCTCATGGTGAAGAACTCTTCCTAACTTCCAACCTAAATATATTCTTCTAGGTTGAAACCATTCCCCCTAGTCCTATCACTACCTGAACATCCTAAACGTCCCTCACAAGCTTTCTCATAAGTCCTCTTCCACTATTGGAAGGCTAAAATAAGGTCTCCTCAGAGCCTTCTCTTCTCCAGAATGAATAACCCCACCTCTTTCAGTCTGTCTTCACAGGAGAGGTGCTCCAGGCCTCTGATCATCCTTGTGGCCCTTCTCTAGACATGCTCCAGCACGTCCATGTCCCTCCTGTAAAAGGGGATCCAGAACTGGATGCAGTACTCCAGGTGGGGTCTCACGAGAGCAGAGTAGAGGGGGAGAATAACTGGCCTCAACCTGCTTGCTGGCCATGCTTCTCTTGGTGCAAGCAAGGATACTGTAAGTGTACACTGACAGCTCATGTTGAGCCCATCCACCAGCACTACCAAGTCCTTTACCACAGGGCTGCTCTCAACCTATATCAGTGCTTGGAATTGCCTCAACCCAAATACGGGACCTTGCACTTGGTCTTGTTGAACTTCATGAGGCTGGCATGGGCCCACATCTCCAGCCTGTCAAGGTCCCTCTGGGTGGCATCCCTTCCCTCCAGTGCATCAGCTGCACCACACAGCTTGGTGTCATCAGCAAACTTGCTGTGGGTGCACTCACTGCCACTGTCCATGTCAACAACAAAGATGTTAAACAAGGTTAGTCCCAAAAGGGATTCTTGAGGGACTCCACTTGTCACTGGCCTACATTTGGACATGGACCCATTGACAACCACTCTCTGGGTATGGCATTCAAGCCAGTTTTTCACCCACCAAGTGGCCATCCATCAAACCCATATTTTACCATCTTGGAGTTGGGTGGAGACAGGAGATGTTGTGCGGGACGCTCTCGAAGGCTTTGCTCAGGTCCAGGTAAAGGATGTCAGTTGCTCCTCCTTTGTCTACTGATGTTGTGACCTTTTCATAGACGGCCACAAGATTTTTCAAGCACTATTTGCCCTTGGTGAAGCAGTATTGATTATACCCAGTCACCTCTTCATTATTCTTCTGCTCCGTAAATGCTTCCAGGAGGATCTGCTCCATGATCTTAATGGGCACAGAAGGGAGGCTGACTGCCACTATAGCTCCCTAGATCTTCCTTCTTTCCCTTTTTGACAATGTGGTTTATGTTGTTTTTATTTTTTCCCTTTTCCAGTCATTTGTTGTTATTTGGTATAAAATAATGGTTTTAAATACCTGTTGCTAATGGAGGAGAAACGTTAGTGTTATTTTTTATTATTCTTATCAAGGAAATAGGTATTTTTATTGGCATGGTTATATGAGGAGTCTGAAATGGAAAACATTTCCCATTTAGGACCCTCTTTCCACTTAATTAGATAACAATGAATATTAAAGCAACACCACTTCGTGTCTTAATTGATTAGAACCAAAGAAAAAATTCTCTCCGAGTTCTGCAAGAATTTTTTACACTTTCGGTACGTAAGAGGAAGGTGAATGTAAAAAGAAAACTGAGAGTTGAGAGAGAAATTAAGCTTAAGGTCATATTTGAAGCACAAATAATTATAGAATTTACTGTAGGAGAAATGAGGTTCTTTGAGAACTGTGCACATGCCATCAGGAAGATAATTAGAATTCCCATGAAAATTAGATCCTTCTCCTAATCATTTATATTAAATAATATTTTCCAGGTTTCTGAATAGCTTTTATGAGGCTGACCTGGATTAACAGCAGGTAATTGGAAAGGAGGAACAATAAACATTGGCCTCTGATGCTTAAAAGAAATCTGCCACAGATTTCGTGTTCCAAATTCAGTTCAGTCTCCTCCCTGTAAAAAAAAAAAAAGGAACAAAAAAAGAAATTATACTTCTTTTTGCTGTTTGTTGACTCATATTCTTTAGCTTTTCAAGAAAGAGAGCATGCTATCTGTGTACTGGAGCCCTGATTTTGCTTGGTGTATGGCTGCTTAGAAAAAATATCTATCTAGGTAGTCACCAAAAATGTTCAGGTTATCATGTCTCCATACAACTTTATATGCACAAATCTTCATCCTAGAATGTTTTATATAGGCCATTCACATCACCTCATCTCTGAATGTCCAAATGAAGAAGACTGGTTTCATTCAATGCCAGATGTTCTGGGTTTAGCAGAAGAGCTTAGATTCTAAAAATGTATATATGTAAGAAATATGGTAGATTAAAATTTAGGTTCTGACTCACTAGACTTCCCTACATAGAGAAAGCTAACAATCTTAATCACAGTTACTGGCTGATGTTTTCAAACATGCATAAACAGATCTCTTTAGCACAAGCTATGGACTAGAAATTTTAGCCTCTGATTTGAAGAACTACAGAAAATACTACTGCTACCATCATCTCTTTTTCTGAGTTTATCTCATTGATATTATGTCCTTTGGGGGTTGGCTCCAGTTCTCTTTATTCAGGCATAACACTCTCACTTACAGACAAAAATTAAATTATCTTAGTAGTACAATCCTGATTAAGAAGGGTGGAAAGCTCTCATGTGCTTGATACATTTATAAATAAATAAATAATTTTTACACTATCTCAAGATAGGAATCGTATTTCTAGAAAGAACTTTCTAGTCATAGTTGAAATAGTAATTGTTAGTCTAGTAAAATGGAGTATAATATAAAGATGGATTTTATAGTAGGAGGAGTAAAGTTTTGTTTAAGTTTTACTTAAGCATTTTGTTTTACTTAAATGTGACCACCTTCTACATTCATACCTCCATGATTAGAAGTACATAAATATCTTATTCCCTAGCTGTAAACTAAAGAAGAGTTTGTTCCTTCTTGTACTATATTCATTAAGATATTTTGCTCAGAAACTGAAATAGTAAATTTTCTTTGATATTAGTATAGATTCCAGTAAAAATCTCCTTCCATCCAGTGAGATGTGATCAGATTTGCTCTCTGAGGAACATATGAGAACACTGTTGGTACTTCACTCCTTAATGGATTGCAGAATGCAATTTCACATGTGCATTTTTAGGACTTCTCAAAAGATAAATTTATACTTCAAAAATTGGCTAGGAGATCTCTAAGTGGAAGGAGTATTGTGGACAGTTTTCTAAATGATAATTCCCCCAGTAAATTTTTCGGTGCTTGTCATTCCATTTAGAATAAGATTAATGGCAGGTGAGTCAATAAATTCTTCCCAATGCATTGAAATTTTTCTGCTGCACTCAGGATGTAATGGGGAGTATCATTATATTTGATTTGTTTGGGTTTGTACTGTGAATTTACTGTCTTTTAAATGTCTGTATTAAAGACTCTGTTCCGAATAAATATTTGAGAACATTCAGTAGTGCAGGTCGTTAGGGAAAAGGTTAAATATTCATTTCTCACAAGAAGACATACATGATAAACATTGCATCACAGGTTATTGACAGACAGAGACTATGCATAAGCATTCCTGCCATAGTTTCTTATTGAGTATTTTTTTGTTTGGATACCTATTTGCATAAGAGATCCTAATTGTGAATTAGGAATCTCAGTTTGTAAAATGATTATAAAATTCTTGAGCAGCAGTACAAATTTGTGCAGCAAATTCATTACTCCTTGGGTGGTTTCCCAGAAACTGAGAGGAACATCCAAACTCATAGAATTCCCAGTGATTTTGTGATTAGAGTACTATCCAGGTTGTAAAGCAAGTAGGATTTACCACCTGACTAAGATCAGAGACTTCACACAAAGCTCTCAAACACTATTCATCACTGACTGATTGGGTTTCTATCTTTTGCTGATAAAATAATGGCAAGAATAAGTCCATGCCTAATCTTTCTCCTGAGTATAAGGAAACTTTATTTTTATTTTCTCCCTAGTACTCTGAAAATATATAGCCAGGAATCTTCTTCTCTAACTACTGTCTTAAAAGATGAGCAGCCACTTATTCCAATATTCCTTGTTACCTGCTCCACTCAAAATTAAATTCTGAAATAAGTTAAAGAGCTATTACTTAGCAGTTTGAAACAAACCCATATCATTTTAGCTGAAAGTGTTTAAGGAACCATCATGAAAGCTTATGTTCTGGGAGATTAAAGGAGAGAGTAGTTAATATCTGACCGAGACTAACAGAACAGAAGCATAAGACTCTACACAGCTGGAATAGGATGAAGTTTTATGATTTCTCAGCAGTTTTATTTTTTTTTTTACCTTATGAAGGCAAAAAGTGTTCTTGTGTGGATACACAGATAGACCCACTATTTTTCTATACTCTTCATTTGAGGCTGTAGAAGTCATGGACTGGCAGGTTAAACAAAGAAATAGTCCTCTCCAAAGCAGTCATCTCCAAAGTAATAGTGATCCTGTCTGAAGCTCTTTGAATTGTTCATAGCTGAAAAGACTGACAGTCAGAAACCAAACATGCTACTTTATTCCATTCTTGATTTCCATTCAATGGCTCACAGAGGATAATGTAAAGAGTTTTAGCTGTAGTAATATGTGTAAATGTTTGAAACGTTGTTACATATATTGTCAAGGTATGTCAGCATCTCACAAACAGCATTTGTCACATGATTGTGATTTAGTGATTGTGTCATCTCTATTTTTGATGGAAAACTAAGATGCAGATAACAGTTTATCTAAGGATTCTTAGGACACTTTGGATATCATAGGTTTGAATTTAAGTCACGGATTTTAATCTGAGTAAGAGGATCAATTTGCTAAGTGAAATAACTTATTAAAATTATACCCCATTTTAAGTTTATTTTTCTTATCTGAGCTGGGAGATTATGTAATTGTTATGTGATAATTGCATTGCTGTAAAAACATCTGAAAGAGAATAGGGAAATAATCTGTTCTATGAATATTGAGCCTTGTTTCTGCTTGTGAGACTAAGAAGCCATTAATTCCAGTAAAGTCAAGCTGTGCTTAGCCCAGGGATATGCTCAGTCATTTGAACCAGTGCCTTTTTCAACAGCTGTAGTTATAGCAGAAGGGTTGTAAGGATTTCATCTCAGTTCAGCTTCACCCAGCCAAGGTCTCCCCTGACCAGACAGAAATGGGGAGAGCAGATCCACACCCAGATCTGAACTCAGCCAAAAGGTACACTTTATGAAGTGGGGAGTGTAGTAAACTAACTAATTAGCCTTTGGAAGACTAAATCAGGGAAGGTAAAGGATTGTCTAAAAAGACAAAATATTATAGGAAGATAGAGCATAGGAGTGTTGAGAAGGGCTCTCCAATCCTTTATAATGCTCAGACTATGTGAGCTCTGTGATTTGTTAGCAGTTTGAAAATTGTATTCCATGCTGATCAGTTTTATTTATTGTTATATTTCATGTTTGATAACTGGAAATAAAAAATGACTGAAGGAATTTTTGTGGCCTTAACCAAATGCCTCAAAGAGAGTAATGTATATAAGTCTGAAAAAGATTGATTCCAATGCACATAGCCCAAGGCCTCAATATTTCTTGAAAGTTCAGGTTCTTTTTAGCACCTGATACAAATGAACACAAATCTTGATGAAAATGCAGATGGTGGATATTTTACCATTACTGACTCATTGTGACCAAGCCAGAAACTGGGAATGATATGGAACCTGGAATACAATAGTCGTAGAAAAGCATTTATATTGTGACATGGGAAGGTAAGCACTTGATAATTCCCTTGCTATGTATGCAACTGTAATGGCCTCCTTGGTCTCAAAGATAATAAATAAAAACATGAAAAATATCCCTTTACAGTAATAGAATTTTGCTCCCTAATTTTCATAGGGACACCAAGCAATTGCTCAGTGATTTTTCTACATTTTTCCACCAGTTACTTCAGGAATGTCACTCAGTAATGTAACAGTAATACAGAAGAACAGGACATCATACAAAACTTTATTAGATCAGCATTTCATTATGAATATGAAATGAAACCATGGCATGGCTCTCAAATAGCATTCAGTAATTTTTTTGTTTGTTTGTTTGTTTTGCATCTATTTTATTTTTTTGCACATACTGCAAATTAAAAATGTAAGATCTGAAAGATATTGTCCCTCGGATATATTCATAAGTACTGGATTATTTTGAAAGCAAGAATAATTTAATCCTATTTTAAGCTGCATTTTTTCCAGGATGAAAAAGACAAATGTCTGATAGTATATGACAATTCAACACAATGGTTTTTAGGAAAAATAATCTTACACAATAGCAAAAAAATTGTTTTGAATTAATTGAACCACAAAATATGTTGGTGAATATGCACAGTCAAAAGATGCCAGAGGTTTAGAAGAAACACCTCCAGGGTGTATGACATCACAAAATGAACTGTTTTCAGCAGTGTTCTCTACAAGGGAGCTTAGGGAAGTTTCCCTAACAAGACTGAAGTATAGACCCCTTTCTTTTCCCCTGCTTAGATAAGATATTTCTTTTGTCTCCTTTCTTTTTCTTTCTTCTTCCAATTCCTTTGCTTTGAAATTCTTTGGAATCTCTGATTTTTTTTATAGATTTGAACTAAACTGGCCTTGTTGCTACTGTGTCCATAAACCACATTTTATTCAGTTATCTTAATCCAAAATCCAAGCAAGTTTTACTTTGTTTAATATAGCTTTTAGTTCCTGAGTATCACTTACCACAGTAGCCCAGCTGGTGTCTAACTTCCCATATTTTGGCCATATTCTTCTGCCGTGCTGATTGTACATTTACTCAGTCACATCAAACACTCACTGCTCACCTCACATTGTATAACCTGTCTCCCTTTCCTACTCCTTCCCTAAATTTCTGAGATTCTCCAAAGTTATCAGTCACTCCATAGCAAATTCCAGAGTAATCTATCTATTTCTGTGTTTGTATTTTTCACATACCTGAGTGTTTTTCTAGTTGTATCCTGCAGTACTTAAATGTCTTGTCCTGAAAAAATTATCATTAGAGTTTTTTTTGCTGAGTTTATAAGAGTCTATCTAAGTAGAATGCAGAATGATATATTGACTTATCTGTCATAATTGTCACTTCTCTGGTAAACAAAGCTTTGATCTTTGAAAATTATCACAGTTCTAAAATTGATTGCCTGGTCTAATCTTTCTAAATGCAAATAGTAACCCATGTTTTGGAATAAAAATTCTTTGTTTTTTTTTTATTTTATTTTTTAAATTCATTGTTGTGCTGCTAATAATGCTGAAAATAATTTTAGAGAAGAATACAGAGGATCAAACAAGACTATCTCCATCAGTTACTAGCTTTACTGTTGGGCAGGTCAATCTCAATAAATGGAAAATGAATGATATTTCATATTTTAAACATTCCTTATTTTCCAGGTGTGATGGGGGAATATGAACCAAAAATTGAAGTCCATTTTCCTTACACAGTTACAGCTGCAAGGGGAACTACTGTTAAGATGGAGTGTTTTGCACTTGGCAAGTAAGTACAGATTCTTTCATAATTAGACATTATTGTTTATTAAGATGGGACATGCCTAATTTGTTGTTTCATTATTTTGCTGAATTTCATTTTCACAGACAGTCCTTTCTTCACAATCAAATTAACCAACTGACTAAGTAGCCAATTATGAATTCCCTACCCAGCCATTTCTGTGGGCAGAAGTTCATTCAAGTTAAAAGACTCAAAAATGAAAATTAACATTCTTGTGAAGAGAAAGAAGGAAGTTTTTATTGAAAATTTTACAAGGCTCACACATTTGTTCACTGAGATACAGTAAATCATTAAATTGGATGTTATTCTGCCAAAACATTGTAGTTGGAGAATAAATAATTAGTAGGGGTTTACAGTTTACATATGATGCTAAGCCTGTTTTAGAAACAGTCATCTCCCCTGGGATAGGGTCCTCC